>NC_067169.1:121304873-121513261 GCF_903995435.1 Acomys russatus | reverse complement strand
TGTTGAGAACTATTAATGACCAATGACTGTTAAGTCCCTTGATTTTGATATTGGTTGCAGTAGAGATTTTGTGTGGTTGTGTTTTTGCGATGGTGCAGTTATCTATATCCCATGTAATTTTGGTTGTAGCTTGTCCCTTTGGGGTGGAAATTTCCTTCTACTAACTTCTGTAAAGCCAGATTTGTGGATAGGTACTGTTTGAATTTGTTTTTGTCATGGAATATCTTGTTTTCTCCATCAATGGTTATTGATAATTTCGCTGGGTATAGTAGTCTGGACCAGCATCTGTGGTCTCTTAGGGTTTGCAGGACCTCTGTCCAGGCCCTTCTGGCTTTTATTGCCTCTCCTGAGAAGTTGGGTCTAATTCTCATAGGTTTGCCCTTAGATGTTTCTTGGCCCTTTTCCCTGGCTAGTTTTAATATTTTTTCTTTGTTCTGTATATTTTGTGTTTGAATATTATGTAGTGGGAAGATTTTCTTTTCTGGTCTATTCTATTTTGTGTTCTGTAGGCCTCTTGTATGTTTATAAACATCTTCTTTATTTTGGGGAATTTTTTCTTCTATGATTTTCTTGAAAACATTTGCTGGGCCATGGAGTTGGGCGTTTTCTCTTTCCTCAATGTCTATTATCCTTAGGTTTTGTCTTTTCATGGTGTCCTTCACTTGTTGGATGTTTTGTGTCAGGAAGTTTCAGATTTAGCGTTTTCTTAGATGGTTCCTTCAAGGTCTACAATTGTAGCTTCTAGTCCTGAGATTTATTCCTCTGTCTCTTGGATTCTGTTAGAGACACTCTACTCTGTGTTGTTTGCTTTCTTCTCTAAGCTTTCTCTTTCCCATTTTACTTCTGTATGTGCCTTTATTATTGTTTCAGTTTTCATCTTCAGATCTTGAACTGTTTTATTGGTTTCCTTCATTGGATTGTTTGTATTTTCCTGAATTTCTTCCAATGCTTCTCTATAGGCCTCTTTTATGTCTTTCACCTGTTTAGATGCAACATTCTACATTTGTTTATGGATTTTATTCATTTTCTCCATTATCATCTGCATGATAAGGATTTGAGGTCATTTCTTGATTTTCAATGGTGTTTGAGTTCTCTGGGTTGCTTTCTTTGGGATAGCTGGGATCCTGAGATGCCATATTGTTTTTTGTTTTTGTTCTTTATGTTTTTACATGGGCCTTTATTCATCTTGCTGTCTCTGATGTTGTGAGGTAGCTTTTGGTGTCTGTCACTGGTCATTGAGAGCAGTTTGTTGGTGAGTGATTATAGGTTGAGGGCCTTTGCCTTGTTAGTCAGGGAACTCTTTCCTGAGACAGGCTGGTGACCTAATTTTGGCTCCTGGAGACTTTGCTCCACACCCTGGGTTCCCTACTGGGTCAACTGACATAGGTGCTTGTGTTCTGCAACTCTAGTTTTGGTTGAGGCAGTGTATGTAGAGCCGGTTATCCTGTCTTTGGCTGGGCTTTGAATATTCTTCCCTTGGGCCCTGGGGCTTTGGGTCCAAGGCTCAGGTCATCCTTGAGTGCCTGAACCCCTGCAGAAGTTGTTTAGGTATCTGCCCTTTCAAACCAAGTAGTGTGGCCTAGGTAACACCTGCCAGGGAGAGAGCAGCTACTGCCTTCTGATTGTTGTTGGCTGGCTAGATTTCTGCCCTATCCCTTCTGGCCTGCCTAGCTTCTACCAAGAGCCTGCAAGTCCCTGCTAAGCTGTGGAGCCTGGCTAGCCTGGATCCCTTGTGACCAATTGTGCAAGGACAGTTCTCTGGGGCCGACTGCTAGGCTCCTTCCCAGCCCTGCTCAAACAGGTGATATAATCCATGACTCCCGGTAGCATCTCTGCTCTTAGACGATGCTGTTTTGACTTTGCGTCCCTGCGCTCAGACCATGCACTGTGGCTGGGCAACATGCCCACAGTTGTCTGGGCCTCCTTGTGGTACCTGAGCTTTCTGTGGACTGGTGCTAGATGGGTGGGTGGAGCTTTGAAGACAGATGCACCCATTTCCCTGAGATTTCCCTAGTCCAGGAGCTCTGATGCTTCACTGCTGGGATTTCAGTCCCAAATACAGAGTTCACTGGCAAGAAAGGCCACAGTTCACAGATCACAGGCAGGGTCCTGTCCAAGATCTTGGGACTGAGCTGCAAACCTCACGGGCCACTAGATAACCAGAGGTCAGGCCCATCCGAGGTCCACACTGTGCAGTTCTCTCTCACCCAGTGATCCCCAGTTCCCGTGGTCTATGGCTCCTGGTAGTATCTGTGGTCGCCTCACTGCAGATCAGACGCCTTGTGTCATCATCGCCACCATCTTGGAATCATACTTGAAAGATTGTGAAGATGGTTATAAATTACTCCTTTGCATGGAGGCTTCAAATTTCTAGGCAACTGGTATATCCATTTTTCATTCATATTTAGGATAATGCACAGTCTATATGCATTTACCTCTTAAAAGAGGAATATGGATCCCCCAGCTAAAATTCCTTAGTTAAATAATCTAGGTTTCTTATTGTTTTTTTTAATAATTTTTTACACTGAAGGTAGCACATATGTTACAGCTTTCCTTGACATTCTTTTGTTTTGCTTTATTTAAGGATTTTTTTTGAGACAGGGTTTCTCTGTAGCCTTGGCTGTCCTAGACTCCATTTGTTGGCCAGGCTGGCCTCGAACTCACAGTGATCCATCTGCCTCTGCCTCCCAGATGCTGGGATCAAAGGCATGTACCACAACTATATGGTTCTTTCTTTTGGCTTTTTAAAAAAATATTTTTGTTAATGATCTTAATGTAGATAAAGGCATTACTTTGCTTTTCCTGGTAAGTCTTAATGTTTATAGTAAACATAGAAAGTCTTGTCTTTCCATTTAAAGTTCAGAAAGATGTTTGTTAATTGCCTTTACAGTTGGCAAAAACATCCAACTCAAAGTCATACCAGCTCAAAGGGCATGTGGGCTTCAAAGCACTTTCACAGCTCCTAGTCCTTCACAGAAATAGCTTCTCCCTCTGAAGCCCACTTTGCTTCTTTACCTTGAAATATTGCTATTGTGTCTAAATCCAGGAAAAGCCTGCAAAATCTGGCTAGAAATTGCCTTTCCTTTATGTTTATCTTCAGTTTAAATCTACTACGTGCTTCCATTAAAGTTTTATGTCTTTCAGTCTTAAAAGAAGAAGAAGAAGAAGAAGAAGAAGAAGAAGAAGAAGAAGAAGAAGAAGGAGAAGAAGAAGAAGAAGAAGAAGAAGAAGAAGAAGAAGAAGAAGAAGAAGAAGGGGAAGAAGAAGAAGAAGATGATGATGAAGAAGGAGAAGAAGAAGAAGATGATGATGATGATGAAGAAAGTAAAACTAAAACAACGACGACAACAACAAAAATGTTGCGCCCATCATCCAGCTTGTTCTCTGGAATTTAGAGAGAGAAAGGATCAATCTGTACTCTCACTTGATGATGCTCTTAGTCCAGAGTGTGGCGTGAACTAGTTACATAGGCCACCTGCTTACGTGTGTTTGCTTGCTTACTTATTCAACACCAAAACTGATGTGCAAATAGACATGCTGTTTAGGTTCTTAGGATGCTTTTTGACCAGGGAAGGAACCATACTTAAAATAATGTGGTAAGAGTTGAACGAGAGGCAAGGGGCACACATACTGAAAGTAGTACAAGGCAAAACTTGAGGGATTTTTTGAAAATTAAGTAAAATTTTAGCGAGAATATCAATAACCAGTCAGTATGACACAATGCTATGGAGAAATTCAGATGAAGAAGTCATACGACAGGCTTCATAAAGATCACTTTATAGTCAATGGGTCTGTAAAGCTCACTAAAATCATGGTCAGAGAGGTTTCATCCAGCAGCTAATGAAAAAAGACACAGAGAGCCACAGCCAAACATCTGGTCAAGCTTGGGGCATCCTGTGGAAGAGGGGAAGGAAGGACTGTAGGAGCGAGAGGGGACAAGAAGACCTACAGAATCGACTAACCTGAGCACACAGAGGCTCACAGAGTCTGAACTGCCAACCAGGGAGCCCGCATGGGACTGACCTAGGAATCCTGCACCTATGTTACAGCTGTACAGCTTGGCCTTCTTTTGGGACTCATCACATAAGAATGATGCCAGGGGCTGCCTCTGACCCTGTTCCCTGCCATTGGGACCCTGTTGTCCTACTGGGCTGCCTCATCTAGCCTCAATAGGAGAGGCAACTTGATATGACATAGGGGGCCTGCCCTTTTCTGAAGAGAAATGGAGGAGTGAATGAAGGGGATGTGGGGAAGGGTTGAGTAGGAGGGCAGGAGAGAGGGGAAACTGAGGTCAGAATAAAAAGTCAAAATATAGAAAGAGAGAAAAAAGAAAGAAGGAAAGAAGAGAGGAAGGAAGGAAGGGAGGAAGGAAGGAAGAAAAAGAAAAGAGACCAGGTTTTCTTTCCAAATGCATATGGACTTTATTTATTTACAGTAAACTACATACATTAAGGACACTTACGAAACAATCAGGAGAGCCATTTGTAAAAGTTACATTCAAAATGTTTAGCTCATTTGTATTTGACAACCTTGAAGAAAATACTATCTACCCTACCTAGGTGGGTCTAAAGTGTTGTACCTAAATCATTCTCTATCATGTATTTAACAACTTAAATAATATCTGGACATTAACACATTTTCTTAAATCCTACACCACTTAAACATAACTGTGAAACTATACGTATCTAGTAGTCAACACCATCAGAGATTACTCAAGGAATAAAACTATTGCTTAAGTTGGAAGTGCAGACAAACAGATTCCAGAACTAGGAGATGACAGAGGCAGTTTACTGCCTGAAGAGTCACCCAAAACTCTCCATAAGGTTGGAGCGTCATCTTCATCCTTCTGGCCCAGTATATCTGGCAGACATAATCGAGAACCAGGAAATGTGAAGGGCTTGCTTATGCTGTCATGGCAGAGTTTGGCAGTCAACTCACCCTGTGTCCAAGCCTTGTCCATGTTGGACAGCATGTTGTCTGTAGATAGAGATGAGGCATGTTTGCCCAATAGCTAGCTTGCCGTTAATGAAGCTATCACAGAAGAGAGAGTTTATGAGGCTCATCATTGTTGTTGAGGTTGGCTGAGGGTATTGGCAGGAGCTGACACGCTTCAAGTCAAAAAAATCCTTAAATTAATAAAAAAAAAATCTCTAAATGCCATATTCTGTAGGAAGAGACCAGTTTTAAAAGTGACAAAACTTCCTGGGCAATGTGTCAGAGGCCTTTAATCCCAGAACTCCAGAGGAGGCAGAGGCAGGAGGATCTCCACGAGTTCCAGGACAGCCTGCCTACACAGTCAGTTCCAGGGCAGCCTGTCTACATAGCGAGTTCCGGGATAGCCTGTCTACACAGTGAGTTCCAGGGCAGCCTGTCTACATAGTGAGTTCCAGGACAGCGTGTCTTCATAGTGAGTTCCGGGACAGCCAGGGTCATACAGTGAGACCCTGTGTCAAAGAAATGTTGCAGAAATAGCAGTAACACAGGTGAACAATGTTAATGGCTCTATAGAGATAGAGTACAGACAGACTCTAGATCGGAATTTGGAGGCAGAAGCAGAAGGATATACCTTGTGGTTGGCTGTTTGGAGCTAAGAAAAAGGAAGTATCCAGGGATATCCTAGGCGTACTACTTTCCTTGAGTCTCCTAACTGTTACCTACTGAGTAGCTGTAATTATTAGTTTGGGACATTTAATAAAATACCCCAGACTGAGGGACTTAAGCAATAGTAATGTGCTTTCTTGCGCTGCTAAATGCTACAATTCGATGGTCACGGCGTCCACAAATATCATTCCAGATTAGGGTTTGTATCCAGCACCAAGTTTCTATACCAATATGGCTTTCTTCTGTGCACACCCTAATTACTGCCTTAAGGCCCCCTCTCTTCTGAGTTCACCTAACATAATTACCTGCCCAAAGATCCAGTTACAAATGCAGTAACATTGGAAGTTGAAACTCACAATTTAGCCCATGGCTTTGTGGAAGAGGAAGGTGTTGTGCTGCAGGTCGAGAGGCTAGCCTTACATTGAGCTCCCTCCCACCACGTTGGTTGTTCTGAGAGTGCAGGGGATGCTCCACCCTATGCTTCTTCCCACAGCTCCTAAGTCTCGGTCTGTGTGCTATTCTGAATATGTTGAGGAAAACATCATGATTTCCTATGCAAAATGGGAATGCCCATCATATTTACATTGTCAATGCTATAGCATCAGGAATAGTGATGTAAAGAAGCCACTGGACATAGAACATGAAAAGACAGATTGATATGGTACTATATAGCAAAACTCTAAGACACGCGTTCACGCACACACGCACACACACACACACACATTCTTTGCTTTATAAGATTGATTTTATTATGTGTGTATGTATGTATGTATCTGTGTGTGTGTTTGTGTGTATGTGTGTGTGTGTGCAAGAGAGAGAAACAGAGAGAGACACACAGAGACAGACACAGAGAGACAGAGGCAGAGACAGAGAGAGGATATGCATACAGGTCTGAGTAGAAACTACAAAAGTGTCAAGATTCCCTTGAGCTGGAGATAGAGGCAGCTGTGAGCCACTCAAGCTGGATGATAGGAACTGAATTTGTTCCATTTTCTGTCGATAACAAACTATCACCAAACACATAAGTTGCTAAGAAAACAATCTGATTTAGGCTCACATTTTTGATGCAAGGGTGAGGAAATGAGTGTTGAGCTTGCAGGCAGAGTCTCTTGGCAGTGAACGGATGGCTTGGTAAGAGGTGTAGAGTGGGATTCCAAGATGGCGCCGACCATTAAGCCACGTATCTGATCTACTCCATGGACCAACATACCCCGGTGGAAAGATTTGGTTCCGCGAGCGGCCGCCAGAGCTCTGCAGAGCCAGTCTTACTAATCGCCCAGCCGCAAGGCCCTGGCACTGCGCTCCCTGCTCCCCGAATGAGAGAGTCCAGTGGAGATCCTGGCCCGAGCAAGGCAGGCACTCTCCCTTTATCGGG
Organism: Acomys russatus; assembly: GCF_903995435.1. Lineage (NCBI taxonomy): Eukaryota > Metazoa > Chordata > Mammalia > Rodentia > Muridae > Acomys > Acomys russatus. The sequence continues at coordinate 121,506,285 of NC_067169.1, read as the reverse complement.
AGATGAAAAGAGGGTCTAATTGCTGACCAAGAGCGACCTTGGTCCCTCCAGGCATATAGTACTGGGAGAGGTTGGGCACTGCTACAGAATATAGAGGCAGAGCTAAAAGACAGCTACACCCCCAGAAGATCTGATCTACCTGGGGTCTTGACTACAAATCCACAGGAAGGACAGGCAGCTGGGATCAACCTACTCAGCCAGAACGTTTGTGTGCGGACCTTATTCTAGGTCCCAAGACTGCTGATCTGAATTACAGCAGTAAAGTCCAAACAGATATCTACTTTGGCTGGCTCAGCCTGGAGCCCAGGGGGCAGAGGAAAATCACCAGGACTGAAACCGGATCACCTACCTGTTCCAGAAAAATACCCCCTGATCCCCACAGGCAAGAGCACCTGACCTATAATCAGTCATCAATTAACCACTCTCAACCAGCGAAGGTCACTACAAAGTACCTTCCAACTTCAGAGCCATCAAAATGACTAGAGGACAGCATAAGAATGCTATCAAAAACCAAAACAGTTTGACATCTCCGGATCCCAACATTCCCAATGAAAACAACCTAGAGAACCTAACAGCACTGGATAGGCAAGAAAATGACCTCAAGTCTTTAGTAAAGAAGATGACAATGGAAGAAACAAATAAAATCTGTAAACAAATGCAGGAGGAGGCAAACAAGAAGGCTGAAGAGTTACAAGAGTCATATAAAGAGGCACTTGAAGAATTTCAGAAAAATATAAATAACCAGATGATGGAAATCATTAAAACAGTCCAAGACATGAAGATAAAAATGGAAGCTATGATGCAGGAACACACAGAAGAAAAACGTGATCAAGAGTCTGCAAAGAGGAAAGCAAGCATCTTAGAGGTGGCCTTATCTAACAGATTGCAAGAAATGGAAGAACGAATATCGAGACTTGAAGGTACAATCACAGAACTGGAAACAACCATTCAGGGAAACCCTAAATCTGAAAAGTTCCTGAGACAGACCATTCAAGAACTAAAAGACCACATGAAAAGACAAAACTTGTGAATAATAGGGATACAGGAGAGACTGGACAGCCGACTCCACAGCCCAGAACACATCTTTAATCAAATAATGGAGGAAATTTTTCCCAATTTGAAGAAAGAGATGCATACAAGCATACAAGAGGCCTACAGAACACAAAATAGAATAGACCTGAAAAGAAAATCTTCCCACCACATAATAATAACACAAAATATACAGAACAAGGAAAAAATATTGAAAGCGACAAGAGAAAAAGGCCGAGTAACATACGAAGGCAAACCTATCAGAATTTCTCTTGACTTCTCAGCAGAGATTATGAAAGCCAGAAGGGCCTGGACAGAGGTGCTGCAAACCTTAAGAGAACACAGATACCAGGCAAGACTACTATATCCAGCAAAATTATCACTACCCATTGACAGAGAAGACAAGTTATTTCATGACAAAAACAAATTCAAACAGTACCTAGCCACAAATCCGGCTTTACAGAAGCTATTAGAAGGAAAACTCCACCCCAACTGGTCAAACTACAACCAAAACTACATAGGAAATAGGTAAATATACCATTGCAAAATCACAACCTCACAAAATCTCAACTGTTACAAATACCAAAAATGAAGGGAATTACCAATCACTGGTCATTAATATCTCTCAACGTCAATGGTCTCAACTCTCCAATAAAAAGACACAGACTAACGGAATGGATGCATAAACATGACCCAACATTCTTCTGCATTCAAGAAACACACCTCAGCCACAAGGACAGACATTGCCTCAGAGTAAAAGGTTGGGGAAAAGTATTCCAAGCAAATGGTCACAAGAAGCAAGCTGCGGTAGCCATTCTAATATCTAATAAAATAGACTTTCAACCAAAATTAATCAAATGAGATGAGGATGGTCACTTCGTACTCGTCAAAAGTAAAGTCAACCAAGAAGACATCACAATTTTGAACATCTATGCTCCGAATACAAGGGCTCCCACATTTGTAAAAGAGTTATTCACAAAGCTTGCCCCACTCATTGATACCCACACATTAATAGTGGGAGACTTCAACACCCCTCTTTCACTCAAGGATAGGTCTTTGAATTGAAAAATAAGCCGGGAAATAACCTCATTAACCAATGTCATGAGTCAAATGGATCTTACAGATATCTACGGAACTTTCCACCCAAATGCAAAGGATTATATCTTTTTCTCAGCACCCCATGGAACGTTCTCTAAAATTGATCACATAGTTGGTCATGAAGCAAACCTCAATAGATACAAGAAGATTGAAATAATACCTTGTATCTTATGAGATCACCATGGCCTAAGGCTGGACTTCAAAAACAACAGAAATAACAAAAAGCATACTAACACGTGGAAACTAAACAACTTTCTACTTAATGACACATGGGTCATGGAAGAAATAAGGGAAGAAATAAAAGACTTCCTGAAATTCAACGAAAATGATGGAACAACATACCCAAATTTGTGGGACACATTGAAAGCAGTGCTAAGAGGAAAATTCATAGCACTAAGCGCCTTCAAAAAGAAAAAGGAATCATCGCACATAAACAACCTAACAACACATCTGGAAGCTCAAGAAAAGAAAGAAGCAGAAACATCCAAGAGGAGTAGACGCCTAGAAATAATCAAACTCAGGGCTGAAATCAATAAATTAGAAACAAAGAGGACAATCCAAAGAATCAACAAAACCTAGAGCTGGTTCTTTGAGAAAATTAACAAGATAGACAAACCATTAGCCAATCTAACTAAAAGACAGAGAAACACTGTCCAAATTAACAAAATCAGAAATGAAAAGGGAGACATAACAACAGACACCGAAGAAATACAAAGAATCGTAAGAGCCTACTTTAAAGGCATTTATGCCACAAAATTCGAAAATTTAATGGAAATGGACAAATTTCTCCACCGATTCCATTTGCCAAAATTGAACCAAGTCCAGATAAACAAATTAAATAGCCCTATTTCACCTATAGAAATAGAAGCAACCATTGATAATCTCCCAACCAAAAAAAAAAAGCCCAGGGCCAGATGGTTTCAGTGCAGAATTCTACCAGACCTTCAATGAGGAGTTAATACCGATACTATTCAAGCTATTCCAAAAGATAGAAATGGACGGAATATTACCAAATTCCTTCTATGAGGCCACAGTCACATTGATACCTAAACCTCACAAAGATCCAACAAAAAAAAAGAGAATTTCAGACCAATTTCTCTTATGAACATTGATGCAAAAATACTCAACAAAATGCTCGCAAAGAGAATACAACAGTATATCAAAGACATCATTCACCATGACCAGGTAGGTTTCATTCCAGGCATGCAGGGATGGTTTAACATACGGAAATCCATCAATGTAATCCACCATATAAACAAACTGAAAGAGAAAACCCACATGATCATCTCTTTAGATGCAGAAAAAGCATTAGACAAAATCCAACACCCATTTATGTTCAAAGTTCTGGAGAGATCGGGAATACAAGGCACTTATCTAAACATAATAAAGGCCATATACAGCAAACCAACAGCCAACATTAAATTAAATGGAGAGATACTCAAAGAAATTCCTCTAAAATTGGGAACCAGACAAGGCTGCCCCCTGTCCCCTTATCTCTTCAATATAGTTCTTGAAGTTCTAGCCAGAGCAATAAGACAGCAAAAGGAGATCAAGGGGATCCAAACGGGAAAGGAAGAAGTCAAATTATCCTTATTTGCAGATGATATGATAGTGTATATAAGTGACCCCCAAAATTCCACCAGAGAACTCCTACAGCTGATAAACACCTTCAGCAAATTGGCAGGATACAAAATAAACTAAAAAAAAGTCAGTAGCTTTCCTGTATACAAATGACAAACAGGCAGAGGAAGTAATTAGGAAAACTACTCCCTTCATGATAGCCACAAACAATATAAAATATCTAGGAGTAACTCTAACCAAGCAAGTGATGGACTTATTCGAAAAAAACTTCAAACCTCTGAAGAAAGAGATTGAAGATGACATGAGAAGATGGAGGGATTTACCTTGTTCGTGGATCGGGAGAATCCACATAGTAAAAATGGTCATCTTACCAAAAGCAATTTACAGATTCAACGGAATCCCTATCAAAATACCTACAAAATACTTTGAAGATATTGAAAAATCAATTCTCAAATTCATATGGAGAAATAAAAAACCCAGAATAGCAAAAACAATCCTATACAACAAAAGATCCTCCAGAGGAATCTTCATACCTGATCTCAAGCTGTACTACAGAGCAACAGTAAGTAAAACAGCATGGTACTGGCAAAGCAATAGTCTGGTGGATCAATGGAATCGAATTGAAGACTCAGAGATAAATCCACACACATTTGCTCACTTGATTTTTGACAAAGAAGCCAAATCTATTCAATGGAAAAAGGATAGCATCTTCAACAAATGGTGCTGGTCTAACTGGATGTCTACATGTAGAAAAATGCAATTAGAACCCTATTTGTCACCATGCACAAAACTCAAGTCCAAGCGGATTAAAGACCTCAACTTAAAACCAGAGACATTAATTCAGTTAGAGGAAAAAGTGGGGAAGACCCTGGGACACATAGGCACAGGAAACAACTTCCTGAACAGTACACCAACAGCCCAGGCCTTAATGTCGACAATTAATAAATGGGACCTCATGAGGCTGAGAAGCTGCTGTAAGGCAGGAGACACTGTCAAGAGAACAAAACGACAGCCTACAGAATGGGAAAAGATCTTCACCAACCCTTCATCTGACAAAGGTCTAATATCCAAAATATATAAAGAACTCAAGAAATTAAACACCACCAAAACCATACAACCCAATTGCAAAATGGGGCTTGGAACTTAAGAGGTGTAGAGTGGTCACCCTTAGCCATATTCACACTGTGAGAAATATAAGATCACAGTGCTCACCAATATTTTGAACCTTAATGAGTTTATCTGTTTCTAATCACCTCAAAAAGTCACCTAAACAATATATTCAGATTAGGCTTCTACTTTTATACTTCACAATGGGGAATGCATTTCAACAGAATGAAGCCTTGGAGGCTGTAAAAACCGTATTGACTCCATAGCAACTTCTGTCCAAGGTTTCATGAATCTGCTGTAGGTCCCCAGGCATTCCCCTCTGGATAAGGGAGGAGTGCTGTAGGGATACAGAGGCCTGATTTTCAAATAAGGCTGCTTCCTGACATACTTGGGCTTTGTATTTACACAAGAATTTCGTGAAGATACTTTTAAACCATGAAACTACCTTTGTAGGTAATGTAACTGGAAAGATGCCAGTTCTATTTGTGGAAACATTTAGGATAATGGCAGGTGGTAAAGTTTTCTTCCATGCAAATTACAACTTAAAGGCCATCAAGGCATCTATATTTTATGGTAAAATGTAAGTAGCTACAAGTAATAACTTATATTAGGAGAAGAGGTCTGTGTGTGTGTGTGTGTGTGTGTGTGTGTGTGTGTGTGTGTGTGTGAGAGAGAGGGGGGGGGGCGAGATCACCTTAGGTGTAAAAGGATATAGATAAAAGTAAATTCTGAGTCTGGTTCCCTTCAATATTGAGAAGAACATTGGAGTGAATGAAATATTTGGCAACCTGCTGATTTCCATCCTCTTTGACAAAAGATGGTTTCATGAATTTGTAGTCACCAACGCTGTGCATATGTGTGTTAAGGAGTATTAGTCACCAACACTGTGCATATGTGTGTTAAGGAGTACTCTGTCCAGGGTGAGAGAACTGCATGAAGACAAGGGATTAGAAATGGAGCAGAAAAATGTCTAGCTAGATGAGAACACATGCAAGTCAAGGCATGATATATGTTGAGGTGGGGAACATGAGCACCATGCTTGCATGCCGGTTGGGACTGCTGAGGTAGAAAGGGGGATTTACTGGTGCTGCAGGTGGATTTAAATAGAATGGGATGACATTTCTTCTTAGGGGGTTGGGTAGGTTTTTGGTTGCCTTCTTGGGCTACAGAAGGTTATTACCAATGGGAGTTGGTGACAAGTTTATTATTGGTCTTATTTAGAACGAAAACAAGGTTAGAGTCAGCGGTGTCTCCTTTTACCCTTATCTTGCATTCATAGGTTTGGAGATAGGGGTTGAAAAGCAAGAAGGAGGGAGCATAGAAATATATAGGGAAGATAGAACAAAAAGTAGATTATCGAATCTACTCCTCAACTAAATGCCTCAATTGTCACTCACAAGGTTATTTTTTAACTCACTGGTGTAGAATTGCGTATGTAGATGCAAAATAAGTTTACTTCTAGATACAGTGGTATAGAATTCAAGTGTAAGTTTATTCCTCACACGCAATATACATGACCCTATCCACTCTCATATGAGGCATTGTACCCATATAACTCAATCATAATACAAGGTTTACTTTGAATAAGTTGAAAGTGCTAAAGCAGGCTGTTTAGGATAAGTAAGTTACACAGGTTAATTGTTAGTTGATCAAGTCATGGTCATGTCATTCCCTAGTCTACTTTTACCGCAAGAATATGCATCTTACGTACAGCACATATATATGATTCCATAGAGAGGTAAGGTAGTGTAGTTAGATAAGGTCTTCAAAACCCTCAGAGACAAGCAGAGTATGGCATGTTAAAACATTTTTATTGTTTTAAAGATTCACTGACAGTAAGATAGGTTAGCTCCTAGCAACACCCAGCCTACCTCAACGAGGATGATGAGCATCGAAGTACCTCCTTGTGGAGATGGCTTCAAAAGCAGCAAACAAGCCACTGGGGAAAATGCCTTCATTTCTACCACAGACAGAATTCTGCCTCTAAAAGGGCAAGGTTGGATGCAGGCAGAGTTGATGGACAAAGTCTGCCAAGACAGGGAAAGCAAGTCTTCAACATTTCCTGCCTCACGAATATGTCTGTCAGATACACTGGGACGGAAGGCTTAAGAAGATACTCCAACGTAATAGAGTAGCAAACTGGCTCTGTCGTTTTCTCATTTGGAAAGCTACTTACCTGCACTCCCAGCATACTCAGGTAATCAAGTTTATTCCTTCTGACATCTTTCATGGGGTTGAAGACCGGGTATCTTGGTTGTACAATGAAGCTTAGTTGCTTAGGGCTGTTTTTAGATCTAGATAGATGTTTTAAGTTGATAATAGCAAGATGTGATGGAGATTGATTTACACTCAGAAGTTTAGATGCATCAAGATAGGAAAGATGTTTTTTAAAATTTTATTTTATTAATTTATTTTTATTACATCTCAATGGGTATCCCTTCCCTTGTATCCTCCCATTCCTCCCTCCCTCCCACTTTCCCCTTACTGTGACTGAGGGGGACTTCCTCCCCCTGTTTATGCTCATAGGGTATCAAGTCTCTTCTTGGTAGCCTGCTATCCTTCCTCTGAGTGCCACCAGGTCTCCCCCTCCAGGGGACATGGTCAAATGTGAGGCACCAGAGTACGTGAGAAAGTCGTATCGCACTCTCCACTCAACTGTGGAGAATATTCTGAGCATTGGCTAGATCTGGGAAGGGGTTTAAAGTTTACCTCCTGTATTGTCCTTGGCTGGTGCCTTAGTTTGAGCGGGACCCCTGGGCCCAAATCTGCCTATCATATTGTTCTACTTGTAGATTTCTAGGACCCTCTGGATCCTTTTATTTTGCTGTTCTCCCATGCGTCTCTCATTTAGAGTCCCAATAGGATGCCTTCCCCTCTGTCCCAGTTTCCTGGTAAGTGAAGGCTTTTGTGGGACATACCCGTTGGGCTAGTATGCAGATATAAGCGAGTATATACCATTTGAGTCTTTCTGCTTCTGGGTTAACTCACTCATTATGATCATTTCTAGTTCAATCCATTTGTCCACAAATTTCGAGATTTCCTTGTTTTTAACAGCTGAGTAGTATTCCATATTGTAAATGTACCACAGTTTCTTCATCCATTCTTCTAACCAAAGGACACTTTGGCTGTTTCCATGTTCTGGCTATTAGGAATAAGGCTGCTATGAACATGGTTGAACAAATTTTCTTGTTGTGTGCTGGAGCATCTTCTGGCTATATTCCAAGGAGTGGAATAGCTGGGTCTTGAGGAAGCACTATTCCCAGTTTTCTGAGATAGCACCAGATAGATTTCCAAAGTGGCTGTACTAGTTTGCATTCCCACCAGCAATGAAGGAGTGTTCCTCTCTCTCCACATCCTCGCCAGCATGTGGTGTCGCTTGAATTTTTTGGTCTTAGCCATTCTGATGGGTGTAAGATGGAATCTCAGAGTTGTTTTGATTTGCATTTCCCTGATGACTAAGGAGGTTGAGCATTTCTTTAAGTGTTTCTCAGCCATTTGATACTCCTCTGTTGAGAATTCTCTGTTTAGTTCCAAGCCCCATTTCTCAATTGGGTTATTCGGTTTGGTGGTGTTTAATTTCTTGAGTTCTTTATATATTTTGGATATTAGACCTTTGTCAGATGTAGGGTTGGTGAAGATTTTTTCCCAGTCTGTAGGCTGTCGCTTTGTTCTCTTGACAGTGTCTCCTGCCTTACAGAAGCTTCTCAGCCTCATGAGGTCCCATTTATTAATGGTTGACATTAAGGCCTGGACCGTTGGTGTTCTGTTCAGGAAGTTGTCTCCTGTGCCAATATGTACCAGGATCTTCCCCACTTTTTCTTCTAATTGGCTTAGTGTCTCTGGTTTTATGTTGAGGTCTTTAATCCACTTGGATTTGAGTTTTGTGCAAGGTGACAAATATGGGTCCAGTTTCATTTTTTTACACATAGACCTCCAGTTAGACCAGCACCATTTGTTGAAGATGCTATCCTTTTTCCATTGAATGAATTTGGCTTCTTTGTCAAAAACCAAGTGACCATATGTGTGTGGATTCATATCTGGGTCTTCGATTCGATTCCACTGATCAACCAGCCTACTGCTGTGCCAGTACCATGCTGTTTTAATTACTATTGCTTTATAGTACAGTTTGAGATCAGGTATGGAGATTCCTCCGGAGCATCTTTTGTTGTACAAGATTGTTTTAGCTATTCTGGGTTTTTTGTTTTTCCAGATGAAGTTCAGAATTGAACTTTCAATGTCTTTAAAAAATTGTGTAGTTATTTTGATAGGGATTGCATTGAATCTGTACATTGCTTTTGGTAGGATGGCCATTTTTACTATGTTATTTCTCCCGATCCATGAGCAAGGAAGATCACGCCATCCTCTCAGGTCATCTTCAATCTCTTTCTTCAGAGTTTTGAAATTTTTTTCATACAGGTCCTTCACTTGCTTAGGTAGGGTAACTCCTAGATATTTTATATTGCTTGTGGCTAATGTGAAGGGTGTGGTTTCCCTGCAAGCTTGTCATTTGTGTATAGGAAGGCTACAGACTTTTTTGAGTTAATTTTGTATCCAGCCAATTTGCTGAAGGTGTTTATCAGCTTTAGGAGTTCCCTGGTGGAGTTTTGAGGGTCACTTATGTACACTATCATATCATCTGCAAAGAGGGATAATTTGACTTCCTCCTTTCCCATTTGGATACCCTTGATCTCCTTTTGTTGTCTTATTGCTCTGGCTAGAACTTCGAGTACTATATTGAAGAGATATGGAGAGAGTGGGCAGCCTTGCCTTGTTCCCTATTTTAGAGGAATTTCCTTGAGTATCTCACCATTTACTTTGATTTTGGCTATTGGCCTGCTGTATATAGCCTTTATTATGTTGAGGAAAGTGCCTTGTATTCCCCGATATCTCTAAAACTTTAAACATGAATGGGTGTTGAATTTTATCAAATGCTTTCTCTGCATCCAAGGAGATGATCATGTGGTTTTTTATTTTCAGTTTGTTTATACGGTGGATTACATTGATGGATTTCCGTATATTAAACCATCCCTGCATGCCTGGAATGAAGCCTGCTTGGTCATGATGAATGATATCTTTGATGTGCTCCTGTATTCGTTTTACAAGTATTTTATTTAGTATTTTTGCATCTATGTTCATAAGAGAAATTGGTCTGAAATTCTCTTTCTTTGTTGAGTCTTTGTGAGGTTTAGGTATCAATGAGACTATGGCCTCATAGAATGAATTTGGTAATTTTCCATCCATTTCTATCTTTTGGAGTAGCTTGAAGAGTATCGGTTTTAGCTCGCCCTTAAAGGTCTGGTAGAATTCTGCACTGAAACCATCTGGCCCTGGGCTTTTTTTGGTTGGGAGACCATCGATGATTGCTTCTATTTCTGTAGGGGAAATGGGACTATTTAGCTTGTTTATCTGTTCTTCATTCAACTTTGGCAAGTGAAATTGTTCAAGAAAATCGTCCATTTCCCTTAGATTTTCAAATGTTGTGGCGTATATGCCTTCAAAGTAGGATCTTATGATTCTTTGAATTTCTTCAGTGTCTGTTGTTATGTCTCCCTTTTCATTTCTGATTTTGTTGATTTCAATCCTGTCTCTCTGCCTTTTAGTTAGTTTGGCTAATGGTCTGTCTATCTTGTTGATTTTCTCAAAGAACCAGCTTTTGGTTTTGTTGATTCTTTGGACTGTTTTCTTAGTTTCTAATGTGTTAATTTCAGCCCTGAGTTTGATTATTTCCAGGCGTCTACTCCTCTTGGGTGTTTCTGCTTCTTTTTTTTCTAGGGCTTCCAGTTGTGTTGTTAAGATGCTTATGTGCGATGTTTCCAATTTCTTTTTAAAGGCACTTAGTGCTATGAATTTTCCTCTTGGCACTGCTTTCAATGTATCCCACGAATTTGGGTACGTTGTTCCTTCATTTTCATTGAATTTCAGAAACTGCTTGATTTCTTTCTTTATTTCTTCCCTGACCCAGGTGTCATTTAGCAGAGAGTTGTTTAGTTTCCACGTACGTGTAGGCTTTTTGTTATTTCTTTTGTTGTTGAATTGTAGCCTAAGAGCATGGTGATGTGATAGGATACAAGGTATTATTTCAATCCTCTTGTATCTGTTGAGGCTTGCTTTGTGACCTACGATGTGATCAATTTTGGAGAAGGTTCCATGGGGTGCAGAGAAGAAGGTGTATTCTTTCTTGTTTGGGTGAAAGGTTCTATAGATATCTGTTAGATTCATTTGACCCATGGCATTGGTTAATGATGTTATTTCTCGGCTTAGTTTCTGTTTCAATGACTTATCCTTCAGTGAGAGTGGGGTGTTGAAGTCTCCCACTATTATTGTGTGGGGATCGATGTGTGGTTTAAGCTTTTTTAGGAGATCTTTTACATATGTGGGTGCCCTTGTATTGGGAGCATAGATGTTCAGAATTGTGATGTCATCTTGGTTGACTTTACCTTTGATGAGTATGAAGTGTCCTTCCTCATCCCTTTTAATTAATTTTGGTTGAAAGTCTATTTTGTTCGATACTAAAATGGCTACACCTGCTTACTTCTTGTGACCATTTGCTTGGAATATTTTTTTCCAACCTTTTACCCTGAGGTAATGCCTTTCATTATGGGTGAGATGTGTTTCTTGGATGCAGAAGAATGTTGGATCTTGTTTATGTACCCATTCAGTTAGTCTGTGTCTTTTTATTGGAGAATTGAGGCCATTGATGTTGAGAGATATTAATGACCAGTGTCTGTTAAGAGTCTTAATTTTGATGTTGTTTCCAGTCGAGCGTTTGTGTAGTTGTGTTTTTGCCATGGGATAGTTATCTATTTCCTGGGTAGTTTTGGTTGTAGCTTGACCCTTTGGGATGGAGTTTTCCTTCTAGTACCTTCTGTAAAGCTGGGTTTGTGGATAGGCACTGTTTGAATTTGTTTTTGTCATGGAATATTTTGTTTTCTCCATCAATGGTTATTGATAATTTTGCTGGGTAAAGTAGTCTGGCCTGGCATCTGTGTTCTCTTAGGGTTTGCAGGATCTCTGTCCAGGCCCTTCTGGCTTTTATGGTCTCTGCTGAGAAGTCGGGTGTAATTCGGATAGGTTTACCATTAAATGTTATTTGGCCCTTTTCTCTTGCTGCTTTTAATATTTTTCTTTGTTCTGCATGTTTTGTGTTTTGATTATTATGTGGTGGGCAGTTTTTCTTTTCTGGTCAATTCTATTTGGTGTTCTGTAGGCCCCTTGTATGTTTATAGGCATCTCTTTCTTTAGATTGGGGAAATTTTCTTCTATGATTTTGTTGAGAATAGTTTCTGGGCCCTGGAGTCTGATGTCTTCTCTTTCTTCAATGCCTATTATCCGCAAATTTCTTCTTTTCATGGTGTCCTTAATTTCTTGGATGTTTTGTGTCAGGAGTTTTCCAGATTTGGCATTTTCTTTAATGGTTGATTCATTATCTGTGATTGTATCTTCTAGCCCTGAGATTCGTTCTTCCATCTCTTGGATTCTGTTAGAAAAGCTCACCTCTGTGTTGCTTGCTTTCTTCTCTGAGGTCTCACGTTCTCGTTTTTCTTCTGTCTGTGTGTTTATCATCGAATCCATTTTCATTTTCAGATCTTGAACTGATTTTTTGATTTCTTTCATCTGATTTTTTGTATATTCCTGAGTTTCTTCCATTGCCTCTTTATAGGTCTTCAGAGCTTGAACCGTTTTATTTATATCTTTCATCTGGTTGTTTGCATTTTCCTGCAATTTTTCCAGTTCCACTCTATGTGCTTCTTTTATGTCTCTCACCTGTTTGTCTGCGTCTTCCTGCATTTGGTTACGAATTTTATTTGTTTCCTCCATTATCATCCTCATTACTAAGGATTTGAGGTCATTTTCTTGTATTTCCATTGTATTTGAGTTCTCTGGGTTGTTTTCTTTGGGATAGCTGGAAACTGGAGACGCCATGTTGTTTTGGGGTTTTTTGCGTATGCTTTTTCGTTGTCCTTTAGACATCTTGCCGTCTTTGTTTTTGTTGGGTAGCTTCCAGAGTTGAATGGAGGGTGTCTGACGATAGATTCACTTGTTTTCTCACGATTTCCCTAGGCTGCGAGCGCAATGCTTCACTGGTGTGGATGTTAGGAGGTTAGCCCTGTTGTTCTGGTCTCTCACAGCCAGTGATCCTCAGTACCCCTCTGCTGTGGATCCTGCAATTGTTCTGGGTCTCTGAATGAGCGTTGGGTCAGGCAAAGGTATCCACAGCCTTCTGTGTTCCCCGCTAAGTCCAGCCAGGAGCACTGGGACCGAACCACGGGCAGAACTCAGCTAGATTCTCAGGGCATGAACCGTCTGCCAAACTCAGCTAGGGATTTTGGGCCCAAAATGCACACAGGGTCCAGCCAGAATTTTTGGGCTGGGACTACGCACCAAGCTCCGCTAGGGCCTTTTGGCCCAAAGTGCGTGCTGTGGTCAGTTATTGACTCAGGGTCCGAACTGACCACCAATCTCGGCCAGGAATTCTGGATTCAAACTGCACACTGTGTCCAACCAGAGTGTTAGAGCTGGTGGAACCGAGAGCTCTGTCCAGCCTGTGCCACAGCAGGAGAACTGCGGCTGCTCTGAGTTAGCGCCAGTGGTGGAACAAGTGCTCCGCCAGACTGTGTCACTGCAGGGGAGCTGCTGCTGAGCTGAGGTGGTGCCTAGGATGGAACTGAGCACGTCACCAAGCCTGCGTCACAGCAGGAGAACTGCAGCTGCTCTGAGTTAGTGCCTGTGGTGAAACCAAGTGCTCCGCCCAGACTGTGTCACCTCAGGGGAGCTGCCGCTGAGCTGAGGTGGTGCCTAGTGTGGAGCTGCGAGCTCAACTAAGCCTTTGCCACAGCAGGGGAGCTGTGGCCACGCTGAGTTAGTGCCTCAGGCAGAATTGCTTGCTGGGCCGGGCCAGTACCCGGGACTCTGGGGCCGAACCATCCGCCGAGTCCAGTCTGGGTCCAAAGGCTCCACGCGACCCAAATCCTGCCCCGAGTCCCCTCTCCCGCAGCAATTCCCACCAGCCACCACACCAATCGCCTCCACCGGAAGGCTATGAGCTGCAAACCTCAGCCGCTGCTGCTGATGCCGCTGGTGCTGCTGCCTCTGCCGCTGCCGCTCCGATCAGAGAAAAACCACGCTCCTCCCGTGTGCAGGGTTATGCAGGTCCTCTGCACCCTGGTCCCTCCGAACCGTAGAGCACTCCCGCTGCAGTGATGTTCGGACCTCGGTGTTCCTGGCTCAGAAATCTGTGCAATTCCCTGAATTGTTCACTGGAGCCTCCAAACACGGTCCACACTGCTTGCCGCCATCTTGGATCTCTCTTTCTTGAGTTTTTTATATATCTTGGATATTAGACCTTTGTCAGATGTAGGGTTGGTGAAGGTCTTTTCCCAGTCTGTAGGCTGTGGCTTCGTTCTGTGGAGAGTGTCTCCTGCCTTACAGAAGCTTCTCAGCCTCATGAGGACCCGTTTATTAGTTGTTGACCTTAAGGCCTGGGCTGTTGGTGTTCTGTTCAGGAAGTTGTCTCCTGTGCCAATGTGTTCCAGGCTCTTCCCCACTTTTTCTTCTAAGTGACTTAGTGTCTCTGGTTTTATGTTGAGGTCTTTGATCCACTTGGACTTAAATTTTGTGCAAGGTGACAAATATGGGAGAAAGATGTTTTCTTCAAGGCATTTACAGGCTAATAACCAAAACACTATGTAATATTTATATAATTCCCGATTGTTTCATGGTTCTTCTTGCTATAGGCAGTTTATTGTATATATGTGTAATAATATAAATGTATATGTAAAAAATAAATAAATGAAATAAATAAATAGATTGGGATGAGGTGCGGACCATAGAAAAAGGTATCACTGTTAGGAAGGAAAGTACTATTTTAGCACAAGGAAATGTTGAGTACAGAGAGAGGCAAAAGAAGTCCACTGAAGAAATTCTGAAGCAATTTCTGTTCCATACTTCTGACTTCTAAATTGACGCTGAGGAAGATAAGGCATGGAGACCTTGAGTAGAAAGCAAAGTGGGTGTCTGAGCATGGGACTGGAAAGACACAGAACATGAACATCCTGAGCAGGGAGAGTGCTTAGGTGAGACTGCTGGAGCCTGTGGGCCTATAGGGTATGTGGTTTGTTCATCAGATTTTGTGATTTTTCTCTCGCCACATGGAGACTCTAAGGGCAGAGGGCTGGGGTCATCCAACGTTGTCTACTTGATGATCAACTGGAGCACAGACAATGGGAGCAAAGAAGTGACTGTGGTAAGACAACAGAATATCTGAAATGGTGAAACCAACACTCAGGAAGTGTTAACTGAAGAACAGGAAAAGGTCACAAGAGAGGCCACTGAAGAGCTGCAGTTCTGCAACTGTGCAGTAGGGGGCAAAAGATGACAAGAAGTGAGTCTTACCACACTCTATCTGGCTTGGGACTCTTGTGTCCAGAGCATCCCTGGGCTTGCTGGCCACTTAAGCACCCCTAGAACTTCAAGGTGCTTGGAGATGCCTGCTAAGCTGAGGTCAATGCTGACACCACCCAGTGGATGTTACACGATGTAGTGTGTGTGTGTGGGGGGGGGTATGGTGGGGTGTGATGTGGGAGGAAAGAGCAGAAGAAGCTATGAGCTTCGAGGAATAAAAAGAAGCTTCTTCGAGAATGCTTATCTTGGGCTCCTGGGCCATGTGTGGGTTTTGGTCAAGACTCCAACTCTAAAGTAACCACAGAAAGCACCCACGGAAGGTTCCTGGGCACCCCAAGCTATGGAAAACTTGGTGTGAAGAAGAGACCTAATTTACATGCTAGTCTTTAAAGCAGCCCTCAGACTCCTTCCACTGAGGCTTGGCCCCTGTACATTGCATCACTGGTATGCCCTAAGCCACAGCACTAGTAGAAAGAAGCATGAAGAGCCTTCCAACAGTGTTGTGTCTGAAGAGGGGAGATCTAACCTCCCATTGCCAGGCCTGAGATGAACATGGGTGGAGAAGACAATAGAAACTCTACTCCTCTTTCTTGTCTTATTCACTCGTTCATTTATTCTTTACCTGTCCCTTAATGCATGTCAGGAGAGGAGACAAACAGGCATGTCCTATGTCAGTGGTTCTCAGCATTCCTAATGCTACAAAGCTTTCATGCAGTCCCTCATGTTTGCTTACCCTAGACCATAAAAGTATATCCATTGCTACTTCTTAACTATGATGTTGCTACAGTTAAGGGTGGTAATGTAATATCTGATGTGCGGATGGTCTTAAGTGACCCTGTGAAAGCATTGTTTGACCTGCAAAGGGGTCTCAAGGCACAGCCTGAGAACCACTATCCCGGAGGATAGAGAGGCAGAAAGGGAGATGAAGTAGAGATAAACATATTTTTTTTTGTTTAGATCACAAGTGGGGCATAAGAAAAAGACTTGGGAGAGAACAAGTGATGTTGATCCCCTTAGAAGTCGAACCACCATGTGTGTTGGGGGGGAGGGGGGAGAGGATTGGTTATTAACGAGCTGAAAAACATGTTTGAACAAATTCTTGGAGGAGGCATAAATGTGAGCCAAACACAAGAGGCAGGCCCTTTGGAGACTTGGGATAGCTTTGGCTGTTCATCGCTCCACTTCAAGATGCTCCTAGAGAGGACCTCTAAAGAATGGCTTCGGGGCTCTGGCTTCTGGCTGAGGCTCCAGGTTCTGGCTGCTCCAGGATCTAGCAGAAGAAATCCTGCTGATTATTCCAGGAGAAACATTCCTCGGAACTGATCTTCTTACGGTTTCATTGTTGTATTCATTAATCTTCTTTTCCCACTGTTTAGGTTAGTCGGGTTATAAGTGAGGTACTGTCAGTTAATAAGTTCACAATAAAATATATTTGCTAAGAAAATTGAGCCTATAAGTGGCATCCAATGTGGGCTGGGCATCATGGGTAATTTAACTTCTAATGTCGCAGAGGGAGATAATGGTTTTCAAAAAGGAAGTAATGTTTTTCCAGCGTGTCAGCAAAATTGCAGCTGCTGTTACAACATCCTTTCCTGTCTTATACCCAAAGGGAATCTTTTGTTTTCTTTCTTGGTCTTTTTATTGTATAACATATTTAAAAAGATTGGAGGAAAGACTGATAAGATGCAAAAACCAGAAGGGTCAGTAAATTCTATCCTTCTGGAAAACACGGCAGAATTGGCAGTACAGCTAGAAAATGTGAAGGTAGAGGTTGAAGCAAATCAAAAACAAATTGTGCCATTGAAAAAGGAGAAAACCTGGTAACTGAGAGAGAGTGATTCCCACAATTGCCACCCTGCCCTGCTCCACAGGCCAGGTGGTCAGGGCACCAGAGTGTGGAAGGAGGTGGAGAGAAACAGGCAGCTAGAGAGGATGTAAAAAAAAAAAACTACAGGAACAGGGGAGCAGAAAAGCAAAAGGGTCTTTGGAGGAAACGTTCCCATAGAGGAACTCCCTCAGAGTCATACCGTCTCCATCAGCGTTTCCAGGTACTATAAGATGCATGCCTGCTCAGAATGGTGCTGAGGGTTATGATGAGATGGCATGGAGTCCACTAGATATGTCAGATTTAAAACATTTTAAGGAATCTATCATCAGGTATGAACTACATTCTGCTTTGGTCAAAGAAATGTTGGACTACCCAGCCATGCAGAATAGACTTGTCTCCCAAGATTGGAAAAGTTTGGTTTCAGTGGTATTTGAGACTCTACAACAATTGCAGTGGTTATCATGGTGGCAAAGGGAGGCAGAGAAAATAGAACAAGAAAATAAGAGAAGGGAGATAAATGTCAGTAAAGAACTATTACTTGTGAAGGGTGATATGCTGACTTAAGACAACAAGTCCAATATGATGATACAGTGATCAACCAAGGTTGTGCTGCAGTCTTGAGAGATTGGGACATGGTGGAGGAACCTGTTAAGATAACCGTTCCCTTTCCTGAGATATTTCGGGTGCCTGGGGAAGCCTTCACAGAATTTTTACAGAGATTGGGATCAGCGCTAGATAGAGTAATAGCAGATGCTGACACCAAACAGGCATTGAAACTCATCATGGCATATGAGGATGCTAACACGGAATGTAAGAGGGCAATTGGATCCTTAAAGGAAAGAGGAGCCCCATTAGATGGGTGGGTATAGAAATGGTTAATATTAGCTTTCCAGAACTATGGAACAGTATAGAAGGTCAAGCTGTGGCCAGAGGTCCAAGATACCATAACACCCGGTGCTTTAAGTGTGGCAGACTTGGTCATGTACAAAGAAACTGTAAGGTTAAAAGTGCCAGACCTCAGAATAACAGGTGCACTCAATTTGGAGTAAATGATACTCGTAAGGCAGAACAAGGAGCATCTGGCCATGGTGAATAGGAGGTGCCAAGACTTCCAGGGTATTGTAGCCCATGTGGGAAAGGAAAACACTGGGCTTGGGATTGTCAATCCAAAAGAGATGTGCGAGGTAATAGCTTACTGGTGGGAAATAGCAGGAGAGGCCCATTGGCTGGGGGCCCCATCACCAACAATATAACCTGAATTCAATTGGCCAGTCCAGAAGTAACAGACTCACAGGAAAACAGGAATTAAGTATTAGTGGTCTAATAACTGCTACTGATGGCAGCGCAGCCTTGGATCTGGCCTCAGATATATCTATTACCATATCTCCACAGGTTGACTGTTACAAACTGAGTAGTGGTGTTTACGGTCCTTTGCATTTACGGACAGTAGGAAGAGTTCTGGGAAGAAGTGGGCTGACTTCTCAATGTCTTATTGTGCATCCCGGCATTATAGATGTCTATTGCAAAGAGAAGATAAAAATCATGGCATGTGTAAAGAAGGAGATGCGAATTAATGCAGGAACAGAATTGCTCAGCTATTACTGTTTCCCTACATTAAGGGCAAAGCTGCTCCAGTAGAGCGAACAGGTGCGTTCAGAAGTACAGGGAAACGTGTGTTCTGGCAAACAATGGTTAATGATCAGAGACCTACATTGATAATACAAATGAATGGTGTTGAATTACAAGATTTGGTGGATTCCAGCAGGGACATCACGCTTATTTCAAACAAGTGTTGGAATCCAATTTGGCCACTTCAGAAGGTTTATACAGAAATTATAGTGATTGGTAAATCATCTCAAATACAACAAAGCTTATGGTGGTTTAAGTGGGTGGGACCAGAAGGGCAGACAGGGAAGCTGAGACCCTGTGTGGATGACATAGCCATAATGTATGGGGAAGGGATCTCTTACAACAATGAGGTACTCAGATTAATATTCCTGCAATTACAGAGACAAACAATGATGAAGCTAGGGGTGAAATGGAGCAGGCTTCTGGGGAAGGCATTAAAACGAACAATCAGGAGCAACCGCAAGCCATGGCCATTTGTCATGACCCCTCCAGTGGATTCTGTGTGACAAATACCACACGGCCTGAGGCCACGACCCCTGAAAAGGGGAGAGTCTCCTGGACGGGCTGATTTTTCTGCCATAAGAAATTGAATCGCAGTTCTTTTCCCTCATTGTGCTGGAATCTATTCTTTTTCCTTGACTCTACTTCACTCCCAAATCAGGACTTTTCAGGCATGAACACTGCTATGAGACGACCCTAACTTGGGACTGCAGCCAGGGACCGTCCAGGTCCAGAGGAGTTCTACTTCACTTCCACTTATTAAAAGAAACATGACTGAAAATTAATCATTAGTTAATAAGTTATGTTATGGCTTACAAAGAAATGGAGTATTTCTAAAATCTTCAGATAGTGGCGCTCAGATGTCAGATAAGGGAACTAAAAGAAAAAACTGTCTTGGCACACAGGTGCTGGGCATAAGTTCTGTTAGGGAGAGAACACTGACCCTGGATGGGAGCACATGCATATCGATACCAAGCCAGTAACTTAGAAGTGATGACGTCTTTGATGTGTGTTCTGTACCCTGTATTGTTTCATTTAAAGTTGTAGTTCAAAATATGACAACACGGTAACTTTGCATTCTGTACCTGTACCGTGGGTGCTAGATTACTCACTGACTTCCGCGAATCTGCTCTGTGGGAAGATGTAACCGCTAGCCTGTCTGCTTTTGAAATGAATGTTTAAAACCTTAGACTGCTTGGCTGAAAAATACACTCAGATGCAGACTCGATCTTGAGTTTTGCCTCTGTTTGTCACTGCCTTATCTCTGTCCACCGACTCTTCGAGAACTCCCAATCCCAAGGCCCTATCCCTGACTGAGCCACTGTCCAAATTCAGACAGGTTGACCAGGTCCATTGGCACAAGGAAATGAGGAAATTGACCAATTTTTAATAGGGAATGCGCTCAAAGCCTCAAAATTTCATGAGAAACATCATGTTAAACAGTAAGGGTTGAAGAAAAGTTTCCTTATCACTTGGCAAGGAGAGAGAGAGAGAGAGAGAGAGAGAGAGAGAGAGAGAGAGAGAGAGAGAGAGAGAGAGAGAGAGAGAGAGAGAGAGAATTAATAGGTGTCCTATGCGTTCGTTGTATAATCAAATTCCTTTACCTGATGGAGTTAACCCTAGGGGTACAAAAAGTAATGAAATCTGGCAGATGGGTGTGTTTCATTTTTCATAATTTGGAAAACTAAAATATGTACATCATACTATCGATACCTATTCGTGATTTAGATGGGCAAGTGCCCTAAGTTCTGAAACGGCTGATTGTGTAATTACTCATTAATTGGAAATAATGGCAATTCCGGGAATACCTATACAAATAAAACTGACAATGCTCCTGCATATCTGTCCCTTAAGATGAAGAAATTCTTTACATGTTATAATGTTAAACATATTACTGGTATACCACACAATCCAACAGGGCAGGCAGTTGTTGAAAGAGCTAATCGTACTTTAAAAGAGATGCTTATTAAATAAAAAGGAATGGTAAAGAACCCCCGGGACAGATTAAATAGCGCTTTGTTGACTTTAAATTTTCTGAATGTTGGTGATGAAGGGACAACAGCAGCTGAGAGACATTGGGTTATAGAAAAAAAATCAAGGAATTAGGACTACCAATTTTTTATAAAGATTTCCTGAGCATGGACGGGAAACATGCAAAACTTTGGAGGTGGGGCCGGGGTTATGTCTATATTTCTACAGGGAGTGAAAATATATGATTGCCGACAAAACTTTTAAAGATTCTATCTGACCAGGAAAGACCTCTAGTACATAATACATGAATGCGTTCGTATAGCAAGGGAGTAATAAGGCATACCTGGTACTTATGACATTCTTTCTTACAGCTTGGATATTACAGCTCAAACAGATTTATAACATTGATGGCTTACACCTGCTCAAAAATAGGGCTGATGTTTATCTTTAAATAATATGTGCACCTTGAATATTCCATATATACACATGTGTGTGTGTGTGTGTGTGTGTGTGTGTGTGTAAGTACTTAAACTAATACCTGTGAAAGTTTGCTTATCTTCAGAGCAAAAAACAAACAAACAAACAAAAAAAAAAAACCAAAGATAATTATGAGGACAAAGCAGGTAGCCCAGGTGAAACAACATCAAAGACTGCTTCAGCTACTATTTCCCGAAGAAACTGCATGCATATTGACTTAAAAAAGGGCTGTCCCCAGGGTCAATCCAAAGGAGACTGAACAAAACAGACATAGCTAGCTTTTGCAGCACTTGGACAATATCTTATTTTCTAAGGGTACCCAAAAGGTGTTTTTCCCCAAACAGCAAAAAGTAATTTGAGAGAACGACGCCCGCATTCCCAACGGGTGGGGTGGCAGTTTTTTGTAGGTTATCAATGTTCATTTTTCCTAGGGGATTAGTTATAAGATAATAAAAGTTTCATTTAGGGATTTCTTTCTTCTATCCTTCTTTCTCTCTTATTTTCTATCTTATCTAACATTAGGGAATAAGGGGGATGAAGGGAAGATATAAGGGAAGAATATAAGGGAGGATATAGATTTATAGAATAAAAAGTAGATTATTGGATCTACTAGCCTCGAATAATTTATATTGGTGTTCAAATATTTCACATTGTTATTGTAGATTGATGGAAATGTAAGAATTTTTCCTTTTTCAACGTTTACTTCATGTATTTAATATAGTATATTAATGAAAGCTTAGATTGTATATGGTATGTTGGTAGAAACTTAAGATCATTTGTTTGACATTTTTTAATGTATTATATGTGTACAACTTATTTGAAAGGTGAAAAATAACTGTTATAACTTGTTCAGGATGGTCAGAGATAGAAATTGTTAGTGGGTCACTTATAAATTTGACAAGATACTAAATTATAGAATGAGCTTTATTTAGTTTTTTTGTATATTTTTTCAAAGGAATAGACAGATGATGGATAGAGTAGATAGATGGTCTTCAAACAATTCAGAGATCCACAGAGAATGGTATTTAATAATAAAGGGCTTTTATGACAGAGAGACACATCTGTTCCTGGCAGCATCTCCAGTCTAATCATGAGGACATCCTATTGCGACTCTAGGTGATAGAAGCATGGGAGAATGGGAAATAGAAGGATCCAGAGGGTCCTAGAACCCTACAAGCGGAACATTATGACAGATGTGCCGATCTGGGCCAGGGGTCCTGCTCAAACTATGGTACCAGCAAGGACAATATGGGCAGTAAACTTGGAACCCCTACCCAGATCTAGCCAATGGACAGGACATTTTTCACAGCTGAGAGTGGGGTCTGACTTTCACATAAACTCTGGTGCCCCATATTTTACCACATCCCCTGGATGAGGAGGCCTGGTGGCACTCAGAGGAAGGATAGCAGGCTATCAAGTAGAGACTTGATACCCTATGAGCATATAGAGGGGGAGGGGTTCCCCCTCAGTCACAGTCATAGGGGAGGGGAGTAAGGGGGAAATGGGAGGGAGGGAGGAATGGGAGGATACAAGGGATGGACAACCATTGAGGTGTAATAGGAATAAATTAATTAAATATAAAAAAGAGCTGTGAAATTTGGAAATAAATGACATGCAAGTATAAAACAAAGAAAAACAAAAACAAAACAATAAAACAACAAAAAAGAAAGATAGTATCAGATAGCCACTGGTCTGAGGAACATTGCTTACCTCTACTGCTGATGACAGAATGACCATCCACTATGATCAAGCCTGATACTGAGAAATTGGCTGCCCAGCCTTGCAGGGATTAGGTGGGCCAGTCCTTCAGGATTCCTGCTTCAGAGCAGTCTGTGAGATGATTTGGGCTGGCTGGCTGAAGGCCGGATGCACCTATGATGGGGAGAAACTTGCGACAGTCCACAAGCAGTCTGTCAGATGCCTTGGCCCAGCTGGCTGAAGACTGGGATGCCCCAACAATGGAGAGGAACTTGTGACTGTCCAGACACTCAGCTCTGTGTCCTGTCAATACTTTTGGAAGTTGCTTGCCTGCACTTCCTTCATATTAGACAACTTTTCCTTCTGGGGTCTCTGATGGGGTTGAAGACTAGATAGCCACAGTATTAATATAAGTTTAGTTTGAAAAACTAAAACTTTACACATTAGGATAAGAATCAGTAGCATAGGATAGATAGTGGAATAATTCCTTAAAAATTGTTAACTACAAATGGGACCGACTGCTCCTTGTAAATGTGATTTACTAGATAATTCTTATTTTGTTGTATATAGCTTATTTTATTTAATGGAAATGGGGAGATGAAGGAGAGAAAAACGTGTTTTTGTTTAGATCCCAAGTGGGGGATGAGAAAAAGACTTGTGAAAAGCAGCTGATATTTATGCCCTTAGAACTCGAACCACCATGTGGGGAAGATTGGTTATTAACCAGCTGAAAAACATGCTTGAACAAATTCTGAGAGGAGGTATAAACGTAGGCAAAAAAACAAGAGGCGGGGCCTTTGGAGCCTTGGGGATAGTTTTGGCTGTTCATCTCTGTGCCCTAAGATGCTCCTAGAGAGAACTGTTGGAAGGAAGGCTTCGGGGCTCAGGGCTCCATCTGAGGCTCCGGGTTCTGGTTACTCCAAGTCTGCAGAAGAAATCCTGCTGATTATGCCAGGAGAATCATTCCTCAGAGCTGATATCCTTATGGTTTCATTGTTGTATTCTTTAATCTTCTTTTCCTACTGTTTAGGTTAGCCGGGCTATCAGTGAGGTACTCTCGCTTAATAAGTTCATAATAAACTATATTTGCTAAGAAAATGGAGCGTACAGGGAGGAGTCAGGCAGATATCTTGGTGACCGAGAGAAGAACATACAGTGACTAAAGGAGGGAACCAAGAGAGAAGACCCAATTGGACCAGGAAAATAGGAGGGAAGATGCAACCAATTAGGAGGGACTGGTCTCCCAGCATGCTCATCCTTTCACAGGATCAGTGCTTGCTCTGTGCCTTCATAGGAGGCAGGAAGGAGCTGAAGTTTGACTTAGAGATGACTAACATGCGTTTCTTCACCTCTCCTTGTTTTTAGGATCCTGGAGAGTGTCAGAGAGCAGAGAAAGTCCTATTGTCAGCCAACTGTCTTGACCTTACCTTGTAAAGCCAGGCGTCAACAAAGGGATGGTCCAGGTAAAAAGTCAAAGTATTGTCTTGGTTCTCCACCCTAAATCCCAGATGGACATGGCTGGACACTGGCCGTTGGCAGGTGACATGTGTGGAATAGAAAATCAACACTAAACCAGAAAACCACACCAACTTTCTCAAGGAATTTACTGTGCACAAGTACCCTACACAGGCTTGCCCAGCAGGCGGCATACCCAAATCCTCAGGTTTAAAACATCCCATGACACCAGCCCTCTCCTAAAACCTAGAGGCTATTTCCTTGCTGAAGTCCTACCCCACTCCCAGTCAGGTGAATTTCCAGCTCCTCTTCCACCGACCTGCCCCACAGGCTGGAACTTGGATTACACAAACACTTGAATTCGCTATTCTAAATACTACAATTTGCCTGTCCCGTCTGCTGACCTCTGCCTCTCTGTATTTGACATGTTTTGATTCTGTAGGGTTGTGGGTTTTGTTTCATCACCAAGGTGACTATGTGGTTAATTACCCTTTGACTTTTGGGGTCAGGGCCTCCATCTGGGCAGGAAACATCAATGACTCCAGAAGTTTCACCCTTTCACCACCCCCATGTCTCTGCAGTGTCAGGACTTGTGTGTGCCATGGAGGAATGTCCAGAGGCTAACTGGACCCACCACTTTGTTGGTAGTGTATTGAGCTGTCTCATCCACCAAGTTTCATTAGCTCCCCTGTTTTATCAGACTGCAACTGTGCCAGGGGCCAGATCTCTACTGGTAAGAGTGTCTCACTCCAAGGACAAAGCCTAAACCTGTTTACTGGTTAAGGTTCACAAGCTTAGGATGAGTTTACACTTGAACCAGAAGACTGAGTAGAGGTGGAATGCTGTCTTGCCTGATCCTCTCAACTTCTGTGCAGGGCTACAAGGCAGTCTTGTTTTGCCACTTGCTCATGTCTCAAGCAACAGATTTTCTTTGGGCAATATTTTCCCGGTCACAAGCCATTCCCCTTGAATATTTGTGGAAAGCCAGTTCAGTTGTGCAAGACCCTGAGTTCTGGGAGTTCTGGGGACATCTATGACCTGCTCCAACCTCTACCCATCATGAGAGCAGTTTAGAAGAGCGCTGATGCTCATCTTGCAGGTGCTGAACAGAGTCAGGAATGCTCTAGGAGAGCCAGGGGCTCTCCCCACCTAGGGCTCTTCCAACCTGGGGCTCTTCCCACCTGGAGCCCTTCCCACCTGGGGCCCTCTCCACCTGCATTGTGGGCAAAGATGCAGAGACAAAAGGGAAGGACTTTGTGCTGCTTATGATATTGGTGATGCATGAGGGCTGAGAGGTGCAGAACCTTTGTATCACACCCAGTGGTTCACTAAACCTGAAGGCAGAGTGCGTGATGGGAGGAAAGAAACAACTATGGAGGGGAGAAGATGATAGGACCAATAAGGAGGGGGGGACTGGGATTGCATTGCATAACAATAGATGATCATGCTGCAGAGCCTTGCTTGCTGTTCCTGCCTAAAATCCCAATCTTTTAACATCCCCTGTGGCATAGTCAATCCAAACCTAGCTCTGAATCTGAGAGTTGTTTTTTAATTTGGTGTTTGAGAATGAATAACATGTACTTTGATCAGTCTGTCCTTCTCCCTCCCTTCTAACTCCACGCATTACTTTTCCTACCACCACTCTCTGCCCACTGGATCTCTTCAGTGCAGCCAACATGTGCATGAGTGTGGAGTCATTCACTGGGACACAGACAGCCTATGAGAGAGTCTGTATTTGCCAGAAAAACAACCCTCAATCTCCTTTTTCCAGTTGCCATCTGTTGTCACTGATGAGTGGTGCTTGAGGTAAAAGTGTTGGGGCTACTCCACTGTGATGTGTAATTTGGGTGGCAAGAGTAGTTCTAGGTCAGTTAGTGCAAGGTGAGGCTTCTGGCCACACACATTAATCCTTCATCAGGCGACCAGGCTCTTGCTTCAGTTAGTCAGAAGTCAAGTGCCAGAGAGCCTGAGGTGAGGGTTATCAGTGGGTGTACAAGTAGCACAGACTGTCCTCTGACAGGCTTAGAATCCCAGCAGGTAGCAGGAGTGAGGGGCACCCTGGGGGTGCATCAGGGGCTCAGGAGCAAGGATTCAGATGCCTTGACATCACAGTGGGAGGGACAGTAATTAACTTGGAACATGTCTCCAGCTCAGTCAAGGTGAACAATACCCACAGACTACAACAGGTCAAGGCTACTTTCCCCTTCACTGTCTTCAAGATAGACTTCAAAGTATTGCTCAATACACAGCCCTGGCTGTTAGCTGCTACTGTGGCATGAAAAGAATGGAGGAAGGGTGTGGACTGAAGCTGATTGTCTTAATAATGCTCTCCCTTTTTTATTATACAATGCATTTGGGACTAAGAATCTTTGTAAATGTTTGATGCCACAGAAAACTGATGATTATGCAGCTATAAATCTATGTATATATAATATTCCATAATATATAAATCACGCCTTTTCCTTTCTATGTGGAAATGAGCATTATCCAAGTTAAATTGACCATGTCTGGAAGCTCTGATGTGTTTCATCATTTCCCCTCCATGAGCCACACTGAGATGTAACTCCAGAGCTCTCCCTGGCAGGTGAATTGAACTTGGCCTCATGCTGAAAAGGTAAACAAGTTCAAACTGACTCTACTACCCCATGTCTCACTGGGTTATAGTAAGGGGCTTTCAGCTTGGGGCCAGTTTATTGACGTTGTTGCTGGAGTGGAGAAACACGGGAGAGGGTACAAAGCCACCTGCTTTGAATTTTAGAGCTAATGACTACTGTGTGGAGGATGGAGAAGGAAGGCTAGGGCCCAGGGCTTCCTTTTCAGGCTCTCCAATCTAGAAGGTTTTGCAGCTGTTCCGTGGTGTGGAAAAGAGGGACAGGGCTCCTGGGCTGCAGCTGTTGACTCCTGTGCTCCCACTCTCTGGAGAACTTCTCTGTGCCTCCACTTACCCTCAGATGACACAGGTTGAGCATATGGAGGAGGGAAACAGCTAAACCAGGAAACTCTTGTGAACGTCAGCATTTGACCAACTACCTAACAATGTGAGTGTAACTGTGTTCAACTGTTACTGGGCTGCTCGAGGAGGTTATCTCCAAGAGCAGCCACATTCTAAGCAGTGAGCTCAAGCAGTCATGCCCACAGATGGCCTCAGGCCTCCTGGAATTCCCATGCCTCCCTAAGACATGCTCAAGCTTACCTCTGTCCTCAGCAGTCCTGTGCTTTGTGAGGAAAGTGTTCTGCTCCCCCATGCCATATTCTCCAGCTGATGACCAGATTGCTTAAAACAATTTGCAAATGCAGAGTTTAGGCTGTGATTCTGAGAACTATGGATGCTGTCCAGGAAATTAGAGTGAACTCCAAAGTCACACTGGGACCAGAGTGGTTGAGTAGCTATCAAAAGCCCACATGCCACCACCATCCTTCTGCTGCCCTCGGGACCATACCTCTTCAAGACCTCATCTCCAAATTCATCACATTAGAGGCTAAGGCTTCCGGTGAGTTTGGGGAGCATGCAAACACTTCTTTTATAACACTATGTTATAAACCATATGTCTGGAGGCGTGTCAGAGTACTCTTGGTTGTTTCCTTTGCTTTCTTCCAATGGTAGTTCATTGCCCTTCCCAAAGACATGGGGTGATTTCTGGTAGAGCTATCCATGCCCCTGACCCCTCCCACTCCTCCCACTCTTCATACAGAGGGGAAATGTTCTTCTTGGTACAGGACCAACAAGCAAAATCGCCTTTGTGGCCACCATGCTGGGGAGATGATCCGCGAACAGTACTGGCCAGCCAGTCTAGCCTAATTGTGAGCTCCAGGTGCAGTGGTAGACACTGTCCTTAAAAGTAAGGTAGGGATAACACACACACACACACACACAAAGACAAACCAACCAACCAAAAAGGCTGTAGGTGGGAAAGGGGCACCTATATTCATAGCCACACAGGCGGGTAGCAGCCACTGGACTCTGTAAGTGTAGCAAACAGGCTAATGTGCTAGGAACAGGTACTGCATGAAATGTTTTTCTCTAGAATATAGACTCTCCATCAGGACATAAGTGTGGGTCTACCAAGTCAGTAATATTCCTAGGACCTCAAAGTCAACCTCACAGACACAAGACTTGTAGTACAATATAGTGTTTATTAAGCAAAGACATACCCTTTTTTGAACAGATATTAATTCTCACGTTGGATGCCCAGAACACAGATTACAAAATGGTCATAGGACCACAGAAAAGATATATGAATAAATCAAGATTAAGGCCCAAGGTTTGGGGGAAAGGGCATGATGGAACAGTATTTTTCTGCATTGCAAACCTCTGTGGCATTTCTTATTTTGGCAAAAAAAACTTAATACACTACAATTGTGCCCATTGAAGACAGCTTGCTCCAGCAAAAGCACAGATGTATATACGTATACTTGATGTAGTGTGGGGCAAGCTGATAGAAATGAATAGCGGTTATCACACACTAATCTGGATGTAACAGTTTGCTTTTGAAGTGTACTTTCCAAAAAACCTATTATGCTTAACAAACCACTACAAACTAAATTTGTGAAAAAAGAAAATAACCCACCCACCCTCTCCCATCCAGGGACTCTGTATGTCCCTTTCTCAGATAGTCCATGGAGTTGTGTCTTCTGCCTCATCTTCCCCTTATAGGTGAGGATTGATGGTGTTCTCTTCAGTCAGAAAATATGCATAATTATCTTGACCGTGCTGCTTAGATTGTTGCCTGTTCTCCCTCAGGTAATGAGAAGAGACATGCTAAAAGAAAAAAAGAAGCCGGGAAAGTGGTAAAGTAGTTTGTGGTGATAGGAGTACCCATTTATTTTTAAGCCAGTGAGCCACTGACAAGTGTCATTGCATTATGGGCTTACAAGGTACTAGCAGAGGAGAGAGGGAGAGGGAGAGGGAGAGGGAGAGGGAGAGGGAGAGGGAGAGGGAGGGAGGGAGAGAGGGGGAGAGAGAGAGAGAGAGAGAGAGAGAGAGAGAGAGAGAGAGAGAGAGAGAGAGAGAGAGAGAGAGAGAGCAATTGGAAAGCTAAGATTCCTGTACTATTCTTTCCTCCAGATGCCTCTTGGCTTGATGGCAGTCCTGAGAACCCAAAACTTCCTTTTAGTCTGCAGCATCTGTGTCTGGCCCTCCACTCCCCAGCTTTTGTGAAGTCAGGCCTAGCCAAAGCCTCACCTTTAGCCTTGGATTTAAGTCATTTCTGCATTTACTCAGTGGACGTAAAGGTGTCAGCTCCCACTAGGAAGTGGAAAAGGACAAGCACAAAGGCAGTGTTACAGATATCAGTTGAGGAACTCTTTTTTGACTCTATTTTTGAAGTGATAGAGGACCCAGTAAGTGGAATCAAATGGGGTGAATGAGAAAAAATGCAGAAGGAGTTGGGTTTCAAGCAGACAGGTGAAGATCAAGACAGGAATGAGCAGAAAGGAAGGAGCCCAGTCAGAGTCATATGTCCACAAGATGAAACTCTTGCCCTTCCTACTCTCTTTCCCAATGAGCTATCTGAAACCCGACGTTCACTGCATGGACAATTAGATCAATTTGCTGACAACTCTGATTCTTAGAGTCCCATTCAAGGATGTCATTGTATTGGTAATTGCCACAAAAAGGGCTACCTTTGGAGTCTACTTTGCTAGTGAGCCCGTCAGACCATTTGCCCATTTTAATCTCGGCATGAGATCATAGGGACTCAATTTCTGGTGACACTGATGGTTCACTTTGTCAAACCATGTGTGTGAAAATATTACCCATTTAGCTATCTAGAATTTCTAAACATTTAAAACAAAAACACTTTTGATGTCTTGCTACTTTGCCAGATTGAACATTTCTGCGGCTAGCTGGGACTTTACATGAAGAGCAAAATCTGCTGTGTTATTTTTATTGGGACCAGTTTTATTCTGCAAGCGTAGCCCCTAAAGATGGTCCCCAAGGTCTGTATGCCCTGTCTAACATAAGGCAACGCCATAGATAAATGCTAGGTACACTCACTCAGCAAAGGGAATTTTAAGGAAAAATTTCAATATGATGAGACATTACCAAGGTAGGTTCTAGACTGTATTGAAGTATTGCATTATTCCTAATCTCAGTAAGGAATCTGGATTCAGTGTTGAGCTTGGCACTAAAGAGAAGTGTGGCTGGGGAAGACTGAAAGTCAGATTGTATTTAAGAACCATTTATGCAGCTCAGTCATACAAGGATCCTTGTAGTTGTTACTACTGCTCAGCAGTGAGTTCTACCATCACACGCATAACTTCCTTCAAATTGACAAGGCTTTCAACTCTGCATTTCAAATACAGAGCATATTGCTGGGGCATTCCCCTTATGAAACAGAGTCCCAGGTTCAAAAGAAAAAAAGCCATTGGGCATTTCAACTCTATCATACTGATTTCCTCTCAGACTTTAGAGCCTCAAGTTGACCTATACTAAACGATGATGCTCTGTGATGTGGTCCATGGCACTATGTCATAACTGCATGAGATTTCCTGAGTCCTCCAGCCCATCCGACAGCTGCAAGGGGGAGCTAAGATAAGCAGTTAGCTGGAGTTGACGGTAGCATAAGCAGGCAGTGTAACAGAAGCCGAGGTAAGTTAGTTGAGACATCTTGACCTTAGGTTCTAGAGTAGGATTGGGTAATTGATGTCTAAGAAAGCACCCCTCCAGAAATGAACTTTACATTTAAATGAATCTCAAACTAATGGAAGTCTATTCTTTATATGCATACTGGGATATGGGGACTACTGACTGCTTTGGTAGCACACTAGTCAGAGACATGCCTCTGAGTCACAGACTTCTGTACATCCAAAACACCTGCACTAGCAAGTGTATATCATTGAGCCTGTATCAAGGTCTACCTAGCATAGACATGTTTAATTCTCTAGAGCAACTCAACTGTAGCCTATGCGGTAGGCTAAGCTGAATAAACAAATCCAATCAGACTTCCTAAACATTTGAAATATTCTTTCAGTTATAAACTTAAAATGAGCTTTCCATACCTCTTCTTCAGTATTTGTATCTTGAAAAGATCTGGGTATTCTCAAATGATAGACCTGTATCCTTATTCGTGGATTGTCCAGTTGGGCAAACCTTTCCCCCACGTTTCCCCCAAAAGTGGATGCTGTAATTGCAAAGATCTCCTTGGCTGCATTTGTAGGGACACAAAATTACTTGCTCTTAGTTCATGCCTTTCCTTAATACACTGAACACATGTGAACATGGAAAAGGAGTGCTCAGCAAGTCCACAGGGAACCTTAGATATCTAGAAGCTAAGATCTCGCTGGACTCTCCTCAGCTCCTGTACACAGGTAGATTGAAGACCCATTACTGATTGTTTTAAGAATTTAAGACTGTTTCTACACTGAGGGTTTAATTATTCATATAAATTTCCTTTTAAATAGTTCAAGGAAATTTCATGGTACCCCAAAAATCCATGTAAGGCAAGAAGGCCTTTCAAAAACACATCCTTGTCTATTTAACAGGATGAGAACAAAAAGGGTGTGATTTGCTTTAGAGAACATCCAATGTGATTGCTTTTAAGGGTTTAATAGATTTTCTTGTGTGTCTGAAAAGCTAGGGCATTAGAAACAGTGATATGTTTTTGAAAAATAGATATCATGCTTTCTATAAAGTGAACCTGAGCAAACAGAGTGAATTTAAACTTAACATGTTAGAGGTAAAAAAAAAATGCATTTGAAAGACCTTGAGATGTACCTCAGTTACTCCAGAGGCCAACTGACCTTTCTGCAATGTGGGTTCCACCACTACCTTTGGGCACACATGGTTTCGTCTTTGGTCCGCAACGATTTCTGGGGTCTTATCATTTTTCTTGTCTTTGGTGTCTTCTATTGTTTCACAGCAATCTTCATCTGATGAAGAGTCAGAAATCACAATAATTTCATCATTAAAACGTTCCTTAGATTTGGAGGTCTTTGCCTCTTCCAATGGTTTCCTCTGAGCCTCATCCCTGCCTTCTTCTTGTTTTGAGGAGACTTCTTCTTCTTTGCAATCCTTTAAAAGGAACTCTGGAGGCACTTCAAATTCCATATCGACAGGCTCTAGCTTGTACTTTGAATCTATCATAGACTCCTGTCCAGAACCTGAGGAAGGAAGCACAGAGGAGATTGGGACTAAAACAATAAAATGTGACATCGTTATATAACAAGACATTGTGGTTTAATCTCATTTTTAAGGGTAAGAAGTGCTTGGAGAGATGGCTCAGAAGATAAGAGCACTGTCTGCT
Source organism: Acomys russatus (assembly GCF_903995435.1). Lineage (NCBI taxonomy): Eukaryota > Metazoa > Chordata > Mammalia > Rodentia > Muridae > Acomys > Acomys russatus. The sequence goes on along the minus strand of NC_067169.1, from coordinate 121,473,768 downwards.
CCTCCAGAGGTCCTGAGTTCAATTCCCAGCAACCACATGGTAGCTCACAGCCATCTGTACTGTAATCTGATGCCCTCTTCTGGCCTGCAGGCACACATGCAGATAAAGCACTCATACATAAAATAAATAAATACAAATCTTAAAAAAAAAAAAGAATGAAATGTGCCAGGTACTAGGAATCATTTACTGAACAGTATTTTTAAAATTCATTCATATTTGAAAATGAAGGACAAGTATACCTGAATTTCTCTCTGCCCACCTCCCATTTTACACTGGTGCTTGAATCCAGCCTAATTAACAGTAACCTTTCATGGCAACATCCTTTGGTCTCTACCTCATGATGTTGGGTGTCCTCCAATTACTAAAGCTGAAATAAGTTACACATGACTCTAAGTCTCACAGCCAGGAATTTACCCAAGCAAACTGAAAGTTCCATGCAAAGCCTCTGTGAAAATGTTTTTAGTAACATTATTCATAATTATCAAATACTTCAAAGCAACCCAGATGTCCTTCTGCTGATGGAGGGAATAAAATTGGCAACATAGTCATAATGTGCAATTTGAAAAGTGAATTATTGTTTCCTGTAACATAAAATTTGGTAGCTGTACATTGCTAAGAAAAAAAGACAGAAGGAAAAGACCTCACATTGGTAACAAGAATGAAACCAATGTTGTTTTGATTAGATAATGTGTGACATTAAGGGCATCACAAGGAAATGGTTAGAATTTTTTTCTTTTGTCCATTTTCCCGTGTATTGCTCTTTCTATTCAAATTATTTTTTTTGTGACAACATCCACGAATCCCAGGATGGTCTTGAACTCATGGCACAGATAATGGCCATGAACCCCTGATCCTTCTGCCTCTCCCTTCTGACTACTGCCTTGAAATTTTTCTCTAAGTCCAAAATTATTTCAAAATGAGAAAAAAACATTTACAAAATATAAGCATCAGGATCAGGCAGAGGGACCACCAGATACCTCCCAATTGCTCCATGCAGCTTCAGGATGCACACTTCACCACAATGCTATGGGTACAAGCAAATTGCACCTCTATAATTCAGCTAGTTTTAGATTTTCCATTTTAGTCATTTTGGAAAATTCTAGTTTCTTGACACTTTCAGTGCTCAGAGCTTTGACTAAACTTTTCTACTATCAATCACTTCCAAATCACTTTTGCATCTTAATAGTATATTTGCAATTTTCTGGTTCCAAGTGAAAAAATAAAATAGATATCAGTAAGCCATAGCAAGCACTCCAGACACTGATAAATTTCAACGTTTGTTGTTGGTTATCTGGCTGTGCTCCTCTGACTGGAAAGGCTAGCTGTGGGATCTTATAAGGATTTCTCCACAGCTGGTTTAACAGTAATGACTATACTTCCACAGAAAAACCCTACAAGGTAACTCCAGATAAGTACGTTAAGTGCAATCACTGCTCATGTGAATGTTAGAAATAGTCACACACACACACACACACACACACACACACACACACACGAACACACGCACACCCGTTGTGCTGTTTTCAAAGAACTATTGGGAATAGAGATCTGAAACTTACAGAAATAATGGAAGTGGTGCTACTAAAACAATTTAAAAGTTAAACATACATTTGAAACTGAGGAAAAAAGAAAGATGAACCATAATAAGTGAAAATGTCACAATATAAGTTGTGTGAAGTAAGATCCATGTCTCAAGTGTTGCAGGTTTTATACAATTGTATAATTAGGACTTTGTTATAGAAACACATAAAAGGAGCAGGAGTATTTTGGAGGGGTTAACCACCTTCACTTCTACTTCCATTACATTTTCCTGGCAATGCACATGCCTATAATTCTACCATCCCAGCACTCTGGTGTGGAGGTAAAAGCCCCGCTCTGACTTCTAGGACAGGGTGAACTATACATCAAGAATCTGCCTCAAAACATCAACAAAACTAACAACAAAAGCATGTTGTTGCAGTAAGACACACTACATGGACATAAACAATAAAACGTTATTTATTCAAAGGCAGATCTATGACAATGTTTGCTGTATTAAAATCAAAAGCAAGTGAATAATACAAATTCAACAGAAAAGAGGAGAGTCTGCACATTTCTAACTGGGATTTCTAAAAAGGTGTAAGATCAGTGATTGTTTGAATCTGTGAGAAGATATTTACTTGTATTTCTCTGAATCCTCATATCAAAAGATTTACAGAAAATGAGCAAAGGTGGACACGATGCCTGTGATTTCACAGTGTTATAAACAGAACACTATTTTAAACCCCCTAACCACCTTGAAGGTCACCTGATTTATTTCATCCACTTCCAAATAGCTCACTGTCCCTACTCGATATCAGTGGTGTAAAACCCGTGGAAGAAAGGCTTTTCCTCGTACCTGTGCTCTTGCTTGTAGTTTCACTTATGTTTCTGCTTGTGCTCAACCGAGATGATGTCCTGGTCTGAACTATTCCACGTCGCCTTCGCTGAGGGGCGGGAAAAACAGCTACAGTCTCAACCTGAGATTCCAAAAGAAGATGATACATTTCACTAGTGAGATAGAGTAAGACACAAATAATAGGAGACACAGGCAGAACCCCAAACACTTTAAACATAATTTATAACATATTCCAAGCAATTGAAAAGCCAAAATTTTGTGTGTGTGTGTGTGTGTGTGTGTGTTTGCAACAGACATCAAGTAAATAACAACATTAGAGGGATAAAGGTTCATATTTCTACTCAATGGCTGTCAGTGTACATACGTCCGAGTCAGAATCAGGAAGTTTCATATTTGAAGAGTCATCCTGGTGAATTCTTTGCAATCCATTGCATTGTGTTTCAAGCCTTAATAAAACCATAAAGAAGTAATTATCAAAATGTGTTTTGTGCACTGGCCAGGAGGCTTCCTCTTTTTTGGATAGCTTTCATAGTACTAGACAGGGTTATATAAGCTGATGGATGGAGAAAAAAAGTCACTGACAGTTTTACCAACTGTGAACACTGTGATCCACAACAATGACTGGCATGGCAAAATATGCCCATGTTTGCAACAGTTGCATCAATGTTACGTGGCAACCAACCAATTCCTGAATGGATTGATGACCTCAGCACAGGAGGAAACATGTGTCTAGTACTATAAATCTGATCAAGAACACAATGCTGGGGAGTTCACCAGCCCCAAGGGTGAATCTAGTTGCCATTACCTTGCTAAAGGGACATAGTGTCAATGTGCTCTCTAAATTACTGTCTTTATGCAATTCATCTTTATGCCCATGGATTAGCGCGGTTCTCAGATCTCATCAGAGAAGTTCGTTTACACAGTATTCAGTGGTTAAAATTGAAACTCACAACTAGTCAAGCTGTAGAGAATTAAGTGTTATTGGAGTGTTTAGATATACGTGGTACATCTGTAAGACCCTTTCCTCACAAGGCTTAGGGAGTATTGCAGAAGGTAGGGCAGGAAGGCTGTAGGAATCAGAGATGAGGGAGGAAACAGAGTCATGTGGACCATGACAGGAACACTGCACTCAGGAACTCATAATAGTGGTGTGGCCGCATGAGACCCACAGAAGCCCTACCTCCTGTAATACTGCTCCAAAAGAGTGTTTGTTCAAATCGACCTCTTTAGAACAATATAGAAACTTGATCCAACAAGAAACCACTGTTAGAACCCAATCTCTTCTCTGAACACAGTAAAGACATTCACAAACAGAAAGAATTCTAGCTCAAGGACTAGAACTAGCCATTCAGTTGTTTGTTTTTATAAACCTCTGGGTACCGTGTTTACTTTCATACTCCATTAATTTTACATTTTAATATACCATCTATTTTTGCCTTTATGGATTAAGCTTAACATCCAAGTGGTATAAAGAGAACACATCATTTTTTACATAATGAGAAAGACCAAGGACAACCTATCTTAAGTGAAGTAAATGGTTTCAGAAGGCCTACTCAGGTTACATATGCTCAAGGTAAGGTTTTGTCAACTAGTTCATATTTTATTTGCTTTCTCAGTGTATATATTTCTTCATTCAGTGTGTGTGTGTGTGTGCGTGCATGTGTGTGTGTGCATGTGTGTGTGTGTGCGTGTGTGTGTGTGTGTGTGTTCATGTATGCTACTTGTGTGAAGGACAGAGGAAAACATTCAGGAACCTGGCCATTCTTTCCACTATGTGGGTTCTAAGAGTTGGGCTCACAGTCTCAGATGTACTGTGTATGTTTTTTTTTCTTGGTCCATATTTTGGACCAATCTAGAAAACAATGTAGCAGACACCAGTTACATGGTTCCTCACATACATGAAAATACACAGATTTGGAAACCAGCAAATTGGTCATCTTAGATTGACTTAAAATCCTTAGTTGACCTTTCTATTGTATGCACTTTCTTTAGTAAAATAATAATGTGTTTCAGCTCTGCATTACTTACAGCCATGATGCTTCTTACCTGCGGTGCTTCACAGGATTGTCATCATTATACGAATCAACATCGCTAACACTGGCTTGAATTTGAATTGGGTGTTCCTGCAGAAAAATTAGCACATCCATTTCCATTGTTGCCATCATCATTTCGGCATCTTTGAGAGTCAAACCCCAGCCTAATTTCCACTTAAATGTATCTGTATACTAAAAAACAGTTGACATCTATGTATGCATGCATTACATATTCTAGTTACAACTAATGTACATGTCACTGTGAGGAAGACACCAGGTTTACAGGTATAAAAACAAAGTATACACAAAGTGATTTATCCCAAGCCTAATAGATCCAGAAGAAGAATTTCATTTTGATTCAAGTTCACCGCTCACTATTTCATGGCATCATACTGTAAAGACTCCTCTGACTGCTATCCTTCTGTTCTCATCTTTTATAAAATATCCACCAGTATAGGAACAATGTCCTAGAGGCCCAGAGAGAAAAACTGGAGTAAATCACAAGTAGACGTCCTGGTGCTTTGATGAAGGCTAGTGGAATATGGATCAGCCAAGTAAGATTCGTTTTCTCTTTCTCAGAAGAGGAAGCAGATCTTGGGACTTAGTCTTAAGTCTTTGAAGTCTACGTTCTCATGGCAGATGACGGACAACTTCCTTCAGTTTTCGCCTCTATACAACGTTCATCACTGTTTTCAATATGGAGAAGAGGTTTATTCTAAAACTGAATGTAGGAGTGATGGGTCTACTACACCACCACAAGAGGAACATGTACCACAGGTCAGAGGTCTTCATCTAGGCTGCCAACACCGCCCTGTCCACGGTGTTGTACTTATGCCTGTATCTGCTGGTAGTGCCCCCATTCATGCCAAATCCTCGAGATTCCATCCATGTCACTGTAATCAGTCCAGATTCCTGCCATTCACCTCCTAACATGATATACAATTGCTCTTTCCTCCTGAATACTGAGTCTTTCTTCAGTGATGCCCAGCTGATGAAAGCAAAAATGATGTGCCCTTCAAAGTGGGAGAGACATACAGCATACTCACCAATTCAGGTAGTTTACAAAGGACAGCAATGGTTCCCACAAGATAGTACTGTTGTTTCCATAACAGCCTTGGAACTGATGAGCAAATGCTTCTGCTGTTAGGACCATAGTTCCCAAAAAACACAAATGACTCTAAAGATAACAAAACAATGGCAATTAAATTAAAAGGTATATTGAATAAATGAGGAGGCAGACAACTGCCACATCACAATGCTGTTTGCCAACCCAATGGCATTTTTCAAGGTTTTGAGCCATGTTATTTTTCTTGTCTTCTTTCCTTTACAACCAAGCTCCACAGATTCCTCAGATGGTCCTCACCAAAATATGACAATCAAATGTTAACTTGTGCTGATATCAACGTTTTTTGCTGTTACTGTATTGATTGTTGTGGAAGTCTCTAAAAGAAGAGTGTGTGTGTGTGTGTGTGTGTGTGTGTGTGTGTGTGTGTGTGTGTGTGTGTGTGAATGTACAGGTATCTGCCCAAATGTTTTAAAGATGTTTCATCTTTAATTTCCAAAAATAAAAAAGAAAAGTATTTGAACTACCATTTGGGCACCTGAAGCACAAGCTATACTTTACCTCTAATTACCTCTGATACTTTAACTTGGATATTTTATGGCTCTGAAGCAGTTAACTTTACATATGTCAATTTCTCTGCCTGCATGTCCTTAAACCTCAAAAATTAAACATCCGGCCCCTAACATACATGACATAAATGTGGAAATAGCATAGCTTTTATCTATTGAAAATATTAGAGAGATGACTTCTTTCCCCAGGTCAGTGTACAGAACTTTAGTGTCTATGTTTTATGTATTGGTTCTTGATAGGATGTTAGAATTCTAGACCCCAAGTGTCTATATTTTGTATATTGGTCCTTGATAGGATGCTAGAATTCTAGATGCCTCCCACCAGCTAACTCAATCTGTGGCATGATTTACAAACTACAAAATCCATTTGTAACTTTGGATGTCCATGGGGTTGCCTTTAAGCTTGGTAACGCATTAAACTTTTTTGATTAAGTTTTAAAAATATTTTGTTTTCTAAGATGAGACAGCCATCACTGACCAGTGTAATCTGCCATATTTCTATATGGAACTACCTTATAAAGTCACTATTATTTTTTGATGGCTAATAGGTATACTCATAAATTGTGAGTGTGTGGATATCAGATGTTTTGTAAATGCCAATAATACAAGAACATGTATGCTAGCAATCAGGGAATTCATCACACATGATCATCATGTAGATATCATGGGATGGATTGCTTACCATCATAAGAATCCTGGAGGTACAAGATGAATTTCACATGGTCATATCTTTCATTCTTTCCACATTTGACTCTGTCAGCATCACGTTGCTGGGCATTCTGATACGCATTTCCTTTTCTTACAAAACAGCAGAATTCAATGAGTCTTCCAACTAAAGAGAACAAGAAGCAAAGTTATGTAGTCTGGTGAATTATTTCAGACAATGAAAGTCTTCCTTAGTTAAAAGAACAGTTTAAAGAACACAACTTTCTTCCCATGAACGCTGGTACTCACAGAGCTATCATTGCTGTATCTGTAGACTAGTATACTGGTATTTATATAGCACTACTAAAATCAGAGGATACTGCCATAATTACGGCTTAGGATAAAGAGCAAGACAAGGTGGAGGATGATTTTTCCATAAAATAATTTTCTTGATTCTTTGATAATTTCATATATGCATGTGACATATTTCAATCAAGTTTATGTTCCACTCCTCCCAACTCCTCCCAGATCCAGTTTCACATCTACTCATAACCCTTTGGGGGACAAATGACCTTTTCAGGGAGTCACCTAAGACCAATGAAAAACACAGATATTTACTTAGGATTCACAGCAGTAGAAAAATTAGTTATGAAGTATTCGTGAAAATAATGTTATGGGCAGAGGTCACCACTACATGGGAGAACTGTATTAAAGGGTCATAGCATTAGGAAGATTGAGAACCACTGGGATAGAGCATGCTTAGCCAGCCAGGGACCATATCATTGAAGAAAACCTACTTACCTGCCACCAGTATCCATGAAATGTCACTAGCTCCTTGGCTGAGAGTGAGGGTCCATGAACTACTCCCCACTCCTCCAGAGGAGATAGTTTTTAAATGTAAGGAATGTGATTGAAATTATAGGCTATAAACTTAAATGAATATATGATCATGAGCTACATTAACTGATATTTTTGACAAAAAATGCTAAGGGGTAAGAGAGAAAGAAATTATTCAACAAGTGTTACTGGTCACTCAAAAATTGAAAACTAAATTGAAACAAAACAAAGCCATATATACATACCCTCAGTTACCAAAGGAAGATGAAGAATGATCTTCTGAGATATTTCGTCCTTTTGTTCATCAAGAATAATATCTAATAATGTCTTTCCTGCAATATCTTCCTGGAGAGAGTGAGAGAGAACAGCCATTGCTTCCTATACTAATACTATTCGTCTGCCCTGTGAACTTAGCTCTGCCCTTGCCCACCTATGGCTATAGGTAGGTTCTGTGTTTCCACCGGCTTGCATTGCCCTCCAGTAACTGCTCCATGCTACAGCCCATTCTGGTCATGGTTTTCCTGTGCATTATCTACCTCAAACAGTTGAAGCCTTTCCTATCCATCTCAGAGACCACCAACGCTGTAATCATCACCATGTATTGTTTCCAGAATTTGTTTTTATTGACTTAACACTGAAACTAGTGGAGAAGATGATGAACTATGGGCATAGTTGGACACAAATGGGTTATATGAGGCTAAAACGAAGTAACCCATAAACAAGAAACCATATGACCCGCTTCTCCACAATCTGGAAGAACTTACTGGACGGTGGCCAAGAAGAGGTAACACATTTTGTGATATAAAAGCAACTTTTCCGTCTATGGTCATGACAATCCAAATATTTTCAAATGACTAATAAAGACAGAATATTAACACAATTAAATAGTGGAACAATAATTAAATGATAGCTTTATTTCTAAGTGCATAAATAATTATAATAGAACATTGAAAAAGTTTTCCATTTCTCACATATCATTAAATTGGGCACGTACTTAATTAAAATTCTATTATTCTTCCACCTACACAGAATCTACTTAACCTTAAGCATGAGGTATTTATCAAATGATATGTCACTTAGACAAACAAATTTCAGTGTGCACCCAATTAACACTAAACATTGGGATATTCAAACATGAAAAGGGCACTTACTATATGAACACAGATAACATGGGTTTTTGAAGTTTTATCTGATCTGAGATGTGAAACATAAGCAAGTGCTCTCCAAACAAAATTATCATAGAAATATGAATTTGAGAGGATCCAAGATCGTGGAGAGCAGCATGGGCTGTGTTTAGAAGCTCCAGTAAACGATTCAGGAAATTGTTTGGAATTCTAAACCAGGAACACCAAGCTCCCCACCCCACTACAGTGGGAGTACTCCACAGTTCAAAAGGACCAAAATACAGAAAACCTGCATACCCCTACACATGGGAGGAGCCCGGATTCTCTTGGACCAAAGTGGTGGCGACAGCGGCAGCAGCTGTGATTTGCAGCTGGGAACCCTCCAGCAGAGGCGAGTGCCATAGTAACCAGTGGGAATTTCTGCAGGAGAGGGGACTCTGTGCAAGATTTGGGCCCCTCCACCCTAACTGAACTCAGTGCACAGTTTGGGCCCCATGACCCAACCTCAACTGGGTGCGTGGTTCATGCCCAGAGACCCAAACTGGACTCAGGGTGTGGTTCAGCCACTGAGACCCTAGTAGAGCAGAGTTCCTAGCTGAGCTTGGTGAGCAGTTCGGTCCCTGAGACTCTAGATGAGTTCTGTGTGTGGTTTAGGCCCAGAGGCCCTGGCTGAACATGGGGGCCAATTTGGACCCAGAGTTCCTAGCTGACCTTGACAGGCAGTTTGGGCCCAGAGAATCTAGCTGGACTTGGCAGACAGTTTGAGCCCAGAGTCCCTGACTGAACTTGGCGGGTGATGCAGGCTCTGAGACTCTGGCTGAGCTCGGGGCATGGTTTTGGCCCAGAGTCCCTAGCTGAGCTTGGTGGGATGTTTGGGCCCAGAGACTATAGCTGAGTTTGGCATGTGGTCCAAGCCCCGAGACTTTAGCTGAACTCGGCAAGCTAATTGTGAGGTTTTGGGCTGAGATCATTGTTGGACTCAGTGCTAACTAGAGTAAGTGTGTGGATTATGCCCAGAGACCTGTTTGAGTCCAGAGTCCCGTTTGGGACCAGAGCCATGAACTGGACTCAGTGTGTGTGGGGTTTGGGCCTTGTGACACTCACCTGGACTCTGCAAGCGGTCTGGGTTCTGAAACGCTGCTGGGAACCACAGACCAGCAGAACATCAAAGCTCTGGGAATGAGGAAATCTCGGGGAGACAGGGAGTAGAGACCTCCTCCACACGACCTGCTTCAGTCCCTGGAAACTCCATTGCTACAAGGGGACCCAGAAGGCTGTGGACACTTTGGCCTCACCCAGTGCACAGTCAGAGACCCAAGACAGGTCTCTGTGGTACAGGGGAGCTGGGGATCACTGGCTGTGAGAGACCCAAACTACAGGGCTAGCCTCCTGCCATCCAGACCAGTGAAGCATCAGAGCTTCCAGCCGAGGGAAATCATGAGAAAGCAGGTGAATCTATCCCCAGACTCCCTCCATTCAACTCTGGAAGCTACCTGCCAGAAACAGAGATGGCAAGATGCCTAAAGGACAACATAAAATCAAACACACACAAAAAAAAAAAAAAAAAAAAAAAAAAAACCCAAAACAATATGGCGTCTCCAGATCCCAGTGATCCCAAAGAAAACAACCCAGAGAACTCAAACACAATGGAAATACAAGAAAATGACCTAAAATCCTTAGTAATGAGGATGACAATGGAGGAAACAAATAAAATTCGTAATCAAATGCAGGAAGATGCAGCCAAACAGGTGTGAGACATAAAAGAGGCCTGTAGAGAGGTACTGGAAAATTTTTCAGGAAAATACAAAAAACCAGATGAAGGAAATCAATAAAACGGTTCAAGCTATGAAGGTCTATAAAGAGTCCATGGAAGAAACTCAGGAATATACAATGAGATGAAAGAAATCAATAAAACAGTTCAAGATCTGAAGATGAAAATGGATTCAATTATAAACAGACAGAAGAAAAGCAGGAACATTAGAGTTCAGAGAGAAAGACAAGCAACACAGAGGCAAGCCTTTCTAACAGAATCCAAGAGATGGAGGAACATATCTCAGATCTAGAGGATACGATCGTAGAACCTGAAGCAATAATTAAAGAAAATGCTAAATCTGGAAAAATCCTGACACGAAACATCCAAGAAACCAAGGACACCATGAAAAGAAGAAATCTGAGGATAATAGACATTGAGGAAAGAGAAGATGCCATACTCCAAGGCCCAGAAACAATTCTCAACAAAATCATAGAAGAAAACGTCCCCAATCTGAAGAAAGAGATGCCTATAAACATACAAGAGGCCTACAGAACATCAAATGAAATAGACCAGAAAAGAAAAACTGCCCGTCACATAATAATCAAAACACAAAACATACAGAACAAAGAAAAAATATTAAAAGCTGCAAGGGAAAAGGGCCAAATAACATTTAATGGCAAACCTATCAAAATTATACCCGACTTCTCAGCAGAGACCATAAAAGCCAGAAGGGCCTGGACAGAGATCCTGCAAACCCTAAGAGACCACAGATGCCAGGCCACACTACTTTACCCAGCAAAACTATCAATAACCATTGATGGAGAAAACAAAATATTCCATGACAAAAACAAATTCAAACAGTACCTGTCCACAAATCCAGCTTTACAGAAGATACTAGAAGGAAAACTCCACCTCAAAGGGACAAGCAACAACCAAAACTACATAGGAAATAGATAAGGACACCACTGCAAAAACGTAACCACACAAGTGTTCTACTGGAACCAACATCAAAATTAAGACTCTTAACAGTCACTGGTCATTAATATTTCTCAACATCAATGGTCTCAATTCTCTAATAAAAAGGTACAGACTAATTGAATGGGTGCATAAACAAGCTCCAACATTCTTCTGCATTCAAGAAACACATCTCACCCATAAAGATAGACATCACACCGGGGTAAAAAGCTGGAAAAATATTCTAAGCAAATGGTCACAAGAAGCAAGCAGGCATACCCATTTTAATATCTAACAAAATAGACTTTCAACCAAAATTAATGAAAAGGGATGAGGAAGGACACTTCATACTCATCAAAGGGAAAGTCAACCAAGATGACATCAGAATTCTGAACATCTATGCTCCCAATATAAGGGCACCCACATTTGTAAAAGATCTATTAATGAAGCTTAAATCACACATCGATCCCCACACAATAATAGTGGAAGACTTCAACACCCCACTCTCACTGAAGGATAGGACATTGAAAAAGAAACTAAACCGAGAAATAACATCATTAACCAATGCCATGAATCAAATGGATCTAACAGATATCTACAGAACTTTTCACTCAAACAAAAAGGAATATACCTTCTTCTCTGCACCCCATGGACCCTTCTCCAAAATTGATCACATCGTAGGTCACAAAGCAAGCCTCAACAGATACAAGAGGATTGAAATAATACCTTGTATCCTATCACATCACCATGGTCTTAGACTGCACTTCAACAACAGCAGATAACAAAAAGCCTACACATACATGGAAACTAAACAACTCTCTGCTAAATGACACCTGGGTCAGGGAAGAAATAAAGAAAGAAATTAAGGACTTCCTGAAATTCAATGAAAATGAAGAAACCGCATACCCAAATTTGTGGGATACATTGAAAGCAGTGCTAAGAGGAAAATTCATAGCACTACATGCCTTTAAAAAGAAATTGGAAACATCGCACATACGTCACTTAATGACACAGCTGCACACCCTAGGAAAAAAAGAGGCAGAAACACCCAAGAGGAGTAGACGTCTGGAAATAATCAAACTCAGGGCTAAAATTAACAAATTAAGAACTAAGAAAACAGTCCAAAGAATCAACAAAACCAAGAGCTGGTTCTTTGAGAAAATCAACAAGATAGACAGACCATTAGCCAAACTAACTAAAAGGCAGAGAGACAGTATCGAAATCAACAAAATCAGAAACGAAAAGGGAGACATAACAACAGACACCGAAGAAATACAAAGAATCATAAGATCCTACTTCAAAGGCATATATACCACAAAATTTGAAAATCTTAGGAAAACGGATGATTTTCTTGATCAATTCCACTTGCCAAAATTGAATGAAGAACAGATAAACAAGCTAAATAGTCTCATTTTCCGTATAGAAATAGAAGCAATTATTGATAGTCTCCCAACCAAAAAAAAAAGCCCAGGGCCAGATGGTTTTAGTGCAGAATTCTACCAGACCTTCACGGATGTGCTAATACCAATACTCTACAAGCTACTCCAAAAGATAGAAATGGATGGAACATTACCAAATTCATTCTATGAGGCCATAGTCACATTGATACCTAAACTTCACAAAGACCCAACAAAGAAAGAGAATCTCAGACCAATTTCTCTTATGAACATAGATGCAAAAATACTAAATAAAATACTTGCAAAACGAATACAGGAGCACATCAAAGATATCCTTCATCATGACCAAGTAGGCTTCATTCCAGGCATGCAGGGATGGTTTAATATACGGAAATCCATCAATGTAATCCACCATATAAACAAACTGAAAATAAAAAACCACATGATCATCTCTTTAGATGCAGAGAAAACATTTGATAAAATCCAACACCCATTCATGTTTAAAGTTTTAGAGAAATCGGGGATACAAGGCACTTTCCTCAACATAATAAAGGCTATCTACAGCAAGCCAATAGCCAAAATCAAAGTAAATGGTGAGATACTCAAGGAAATTCCTCTAAAATCGGGGAAAAGGCATGGCTGCCCACTCTCTCCATATCTCTTCAATATAGTACTCCAAGTTCTAGCCAAAGCAATAAGACAACAAAAGGAGACCAAGGGGATCCAAATTGGAAAGGAGGAAGTCAAATTATCCCTATTTGCAGATGATATGATAGTGTACATAAGTGACCCCCAAAATTCCACCAGAGAACTCCCACAGCTGATAAACGCCTCCAGAAAATTGGCTGGAAACAAAATTAACTCAAAAAAGTCAGTAGACTTCCTATACACAAATGACAATCATGCCGGGGAAGACATTAGGAAAACTACACCATTCAAATTAGCCATAGCAATATAAAAATTTAGGAGTTACACTAACCAAGCAAGTGAAGGACTTGTTTGACAAAAATTTCAAAATTCTGAAGAAAGTGATTGAAGATGACATGAGAAAATGGAATGATCTTCCTTGCTCATGGATCGGGAGAAATAACATAGTAAAAATGGCCATCTTACCAAAAGCAATGTACAAATTCAATGCAATCTATATCAAAATACCTACACAATTTTTTTAAAGACATTGAAAGTTCAAATTTCAATTTCATGTGGAAAATAACCCAGAATAGCTAAAACAATCTTGTACAATAAAAGATCTTCCAGAGGAATCTCCATACCTGATCTCAGGCTGTTCTATAAAGCAACAGTAATTACAACAGTGTGGTACTGGCACAGCAAACGGCTGCTTGATAATTAGAATTGAATCAAAGACCCAGATATGAAGCCACACACATTTCGTAACTGGATTTTTGATAAAGAAGTCAAATCTATTCCATGGAAAAAGGATAGCATCTTCAACAAATAGTGCTGGTCTAACTGGATGTCTATGTGTAAAAAATACAATTATACTCATATTTGTCACAATGCACAAAACTCAAATCCAAGTGGATTAAAGACCTCAACATAAAACCAGAGACACTAAATCAGTTAGAAGAAAAAGCGGGGAAGAGCCTGGAACACATTGGCACAGGAGACAACTTCCTGAACAGAGCACCAACAGCCCAGGCCTTAAGGTCAACAATTAATGAATGGGACCTCATGAGGCTGAGAAGCTTCTGTAAGGCAGGAGACACTGTCACCAGAATGAAGCAACAGCCTACAGACTGGGAAAAGATCTTCACCAACGCTACATCTGACAAAGGTCTAATATCCAAATTATATGTAAAAAAAACCTCAAGAAATTAAACACCACCAAACCAAATAACCCAATTGAGAAATGGGGCTTCAGCCATAATAAATATGACATTATCATCAATTTTATGCCAGTGAAAGTGAAGTTGATCTGATAAATAAGTTCTTAGGAAATAGCTTACCAAAGATGATTCATGAAAGTAGAAAATTTGGATCATACCATAATCACTATAGAACTGAACCATTGAAATATCTACTTATTACCTGCTGTGGTGTCGAATTGGATTGAGTGTATCCTCAGTCAAAGGTTAGCACAAATGGAGATATTTGTAGCACAGAAAAAGCAACTGACCAGCTCCCAGATTCGTTATGTGTTAATCAAAAATTTATACTACTTTTATTGGAGTCAGGGTATTGAATCCAGAATCCCTCATTTGATAGGCAAGTGCTGCAACTGAGATACACCCCCTGTCTCAACTGAAATTAAAAACAAAACAAAAACAAAACAAAACAAAACACAACTCCACCTTCTTTTCATGGCTCAAAATAATATCCCAAGCTGTACCTAATTCCAGAAACCCTTCTGCTTAAAGTCAGCTGTGCTCATACTTACAGAATGTTTGTGGTAAGAAAAACTTCTCTAAGAAAAGGTTTTTCCAGGGAAGTTACTCGCACTTGATAGAAGCTAAAAGGTGGCAGAGGAGGCATCTCCCCCTGCATTTGTGCCTATAACCATCCCTGTAGTGTATAGTCACCTTCTATAATAGTTCAAATATGCACTGGGTTTTATAACACCTGTTCAAAATTTTCAAATGATACATTTTGAGGCTTCTACACAATAAAAATTTCAGTATATAATACGTATCGATTTTTTTTAAAAAATAAAAGTTCTTAAAAGGATGAAAGATGCCCCTACTTGGTTTAGGTTTTCATCTAAGAATGTGTACTGTTGTAATACTTGTTGTGTTACTTGAAGGCCTGTGGTCTTCCAGCTATGCTTTGAGAAGTGCTGTAGTGCATCTTGTATTATATGCAACCTACACGTAGAGTACGCAACAAAAGCACCCTTACCCTAAGAACCATCTTCTGGTACTCGTCATAGGTACTGAAGACAGGAACTTTATTTTCTTCAAAATTGGTCCTTACATGTGGCATTCCTTTTCAGAAAAGAAATGGGAGAGGTTATATTAAGATAATGAGCAGTTGATCTCACAGTTCCCAAGGTTATAATTTAGAAAAAAATTATTAGTTTTCAAATGGAGGTGAGGGGTTGTGTATTCCATAGCTTATAGTGGAAGTCAGAAGAGAACTTTGGGAAGTTGGTTCTCTACTTTCTCTCTTATGTGGGTTCTGAGGACTGAACTCAGGTCATCAGGCTTGCATGGCATGTGCACTTAACCATTGAGCTAACTTACCAAGGAAAAGTTATAATTAGTATCATAGAAAAGACTTAAACTGTGGAATACCAATTCTGATTTAAAATGGTGGCATTGTAAAATCACCCAACAATGTGCAATTTTCCATTTGGTTCTATCAAAACCCATTACCCATAATATGCCAGACAAGGTTAACAACTCTACATAGATCCATACTACCCACCCCTAACTAAAAGCTGGAATTCTATACTTCATTTCTGGACAAACACCTCTCACTGGGGGGATCTTCAGGCCATTCCCAGGTCTGCTCAGTAAACACAACACCTCATCTTGTCCTCTGTCACAGCCCTACCACCCCTCCTCCTTGACCTGAGTCAGTAAAGAAATTCAGTAACACAGCCTCCCATCTCAAGGTTTTATGTCAGTAAGAATTAGCTCCTTTACTCACACACAAAAAAGAGAGAGTCAGGATGTGCAATCTTTGTGCTGGGGGATTCTGACTTTAGGTCAAGAGTCTCACAGCATGCCCTCAGAGTGCATTCAAGTGCCTTCAGTAAAGAGGCAATGAGAACAGGGTGTGTAGACTTGGTTCGGTGGGATGGAGAGTGTAGAAGCTTTGGCCTTGCTGAAGAGGATTGAAGAAGAAATGCAATGTGATGGAGTGAACACAGGGCCCAGAAGGTATTTTAGGATGTTTAGCCACAAAGAGGGCATAGAAATAGGGAAAGTCCTAGAGGAATAATGTAGTCAAGAAAATAATTGCTTCATCTAAGATTAGGAGAGTGTGCTTACATGTTTATAGACATAAATCCATCACATGTCTTTATCTACATGTGTCCCATGATATTAGGATTGTCTTACAGGTCCACTTATGCTTCTAGTAAGTTCCACTCTTGCACTCTTGAACATACTCCACTCCTCCAAAAAAAGCTTAACAAATAGTATGACCAAAGACTCCTCCAACTAATCCTCCCTCCCCTACACCACTCAAAGCATGGTAGGGGTTGTGATGCTCTCAAGTCAGCAATGGTACAAGGAAGGAATGGGTCAAAGTCAAACCTTGATGAACAGGCTCAGAGGCAGTAACTGCCTGATATCTTTCATGTATTTCCCTGGCTCTAGAGAGTCCATATTCAAGCTTGTCTGTCAGTTTTTTAATTTTCAGCAGCAAATTGGAAGTATCTTCAACTGTTGGCCTCTGGTGTGGATTTAAGACACACCTAATTAACAGAGAATTAAAGAGTGAGCTTTATGAACAGTAGGAATGAGGCTAATTATTCATATGTGACCCAATAGGATGACTAAGATGAGGGAAAGACGGGTTTTTTCATTAATTAAACATCCAGTGCCTTCAGTATGCACAATAACTACTGTGGCAGTGTAAGTCAGAAAATGGCCTTGATCCCAATACTCAGGTGGGAAGGCAGAAGTATTGTGGGTTTGAGGCAAGTCAGGCTAAATACCATGAACTGGTCTCTGAAATAAATAATAAATAAACAAGCAAACAAATAAATTCTATTTCCATTAAAACAATGAAATGAAAGTTAATGTTGTAACCCATTGACTGTGATACTCTTTGCCAACTGCATTATGAATTCCTACCTCCTCACATTTGCTTGCTGATATCTCTCCATTTTTCAGTCAGGTACATGTAGAATCTAAAACCAAGTAAGACCAATATTTTACTAAGCAATCATCTTTCTATAATCTGTAGCATCTCCCTGTGCTATATTAATCACCTATCTACTTTCTACCTCAATTTACCCTGTTTTCTCTCATCTACATCCTATCTTCTATATGTCCTCTCTCCACCATTGCCATCCATCTTTCCATCATCTATTGTCTATCGTTTATTTTGTACATATCATTATCTATATTTTATCATCTACTGTATCTCTAGCTTAAGTCTTCTATCTCCTATTATCTACTTGTCTATTTGCTTTCAAATCTTTGTAAACTCTATCATCTGTCTACATGTATCCATCCTCTATTTTCTATCAACTATCTATGTATGTCTCACAGATATACATATAATTTACCTATATAAAATCTACTTTCTAATTATCATCTATCACTATATTTTCTATCAACAACCTATCCCATCCCCAACTAACCTTTCAGCTATTATCATCTATCTACAATCTATCATCTCTCTATCCTGTGTTCACATTCTATGTATCATTTATACCCTTGCTATCCCGGGCCTAATTTATACCTATCTATGATTGATGATCTACCTATACTGTATCCCTCTCAGATCTATTATTTCATCTATCATCATCAAAATTCTACCTCTTCTAAGTCTACATTCCATTTACTACCTTCCATTTATCTACTGTTTATGTTCTACTGATCCTGTATCTGTCATCCATCCGTCTGTCACCTACCATCAATATACCCTGTGTCTATCTTCCAAATTTCTATACTTTATCATCTATCCATCCTGTGTTTACATCGAATCTATCATCTATCCTGTAGCTGTCCTGTGTCAATCTATCTACCTATACACCTTGTACCTACCCTGTGTTTGTACTTGTATCTAGCCTGTAGTTACTGTGTGTCTATCGTCCATCAATGGATCACCTATACTGCAGCTATTCTGATTCTATCTTCCATTTATGGATCATCTATCCTATAGCTATCCTGTGGTCTTGTTCCATCTATCAAAATCATCTATCTGTCTTTTGTCCTCTATACGCCCTGTGTCTATTTATATTATATTTCCTCTACCTATAATGTGTCTGTATAATATTCCTGTCATCTTACTGTCCTGTAGCTCTACCCACATATCACAATCCTCTAACCATCCCATGCCTGTCTTCCATCTATCCTTTAAGCTATCCTGTGCTTGTATACCATCCAAGTATGATTTGTCATCACTTATCATTAGCTACCTTTTATCGCTCATCCACCTATCTCTCATGTATCTAACTTCCATCAAATTATCATCTCTCCTTTACCTATCCTTTATCTTCTGTCTGTCTTCTATCCTCTAGTTATTCTGTGCCTGTTAACCACTCATGTATCAGTATCCTATAACTACCCTGAATTTCTCTTCTACCTCACATCTAATTTGTAGCTATTGTATACATATTTTCCATCTTTTTATAATATTTCATTTGCTTAGCCATTGTCTATCTTCCATATATATATGCATTCTATCCTCTAGATAGTCTGTGTTTGTCTTCAACCTGTCTATCCTTTATCCTCTAGCTATCCTGTGCCTACCATCCATCCATCCATCTATCATCCAGCTATCCTGTGTCTTTACCCATCTATTTATCTATCATCCATCTTCTAGCTGTCCTGTGTCTATATACTATTCATGTACCATTTGTCTTCTAGCTACTGTAAATCTTTGTGATCTATGTATCTATCTATCATCAGTACCCTAGCTTTCCTATAGGATAGCTTTCCTATCACCCATCCTTTATTTTTCACCATATATTTATCATCTATTCTCTACATATTGTATATTCATCTTCCATTGCTCTCCCTCCCCTCCCCCCTCTCTCTCTCCTACCCTCTACCTATTTATTCTGTGTCTATCATCTGATATCTTTATATTTATTTATCTCATATCTCTCCTCTGTCACATATCTAGATAACTTTCATTTATCTTCTTTTATACCTCCATTGTTGAATATATTATATATTCTTTATCTAGTTCATCTTCTATCTACTTTACCATCTATTGTTTATAATCATCTTTCTTATATTAATGACCTATAATTTATCACATAGCATTCACAATCCTTCATGTATTTTTGTACTGTATAACTCTTGTGATAAAACTTGTTGATATTAAAAACACAGCCAGTCTGGCTCTTTTTGTCAGTGTATCCCATTAGATTGTTAACTGTGGTATAAATAGTATTACTCAAGAACAGAAAAGACGTTTCATGAGCATCAAGTTAGACAACTAAGCTTACATAAGGTATATACTTAACTACATAACTTTAGACTAGACTAAAACTTCATATAACTGAAATGTGAAATTATGAAATCCACAGTTTACAGTTGGTGAGTTCCCCATCCCTATATCAATGATTGATACAAGATTAGACAAAAATAACTCAGTATTTTGCCTTTACAACAGAGTTCCAATTGAGTCGATCTTACCTTATCACCCACTTGAACTAAAGTGGCCTTGTGTTTACTGTATCCAGGCAACTCTAGAATGCACACTGATTAGGAGATTGGCTGAGAACATAAAAGCCACTGACTATGATTAGTCCTAAGAGGCAAGGCTGTGATTGGTCAAAACAGAAGTTTAAATGACTGTGGTTACTGTCAAGAGCAAGGCTGTGATTGGCCTAAAACATAAACTTGAATGAGTATGATTGGTTCTGAGAGGCAGTGTTGTCATTTTTTCAAACAAAATCCTTAATGAATGTGATTGGTGGTTAGTGGTGAGGCTGTGATAGGTCTAAAATGTAAGCCCCAATGACAGTGACTGGTTCTACAAGGCATAGCAGTTAGGCTCAATGAGTCTATAGGGAGACATTCAGCAGTTGCTGCTTTCCTGATTTGATCTTTTAAATCTATCTATATCTCTATATGCTATATTTTGATTAATGTTTTATTAAATGTTTTCCCTGCATGTATGTATACCCTGTGCATGTCTGACACCTACAGAGATCAGAAGAATGTGTTGTACCTCACTGAATTTGAGTTACAAATAGTTATAAGCCACTATAATGGGTACTGTGAACCAAACTCAGGTCCTATTCTGGAGCAACAAATGTTCATAACCACAGAACCATGTCTCTCTCCTCCTCGAGTTATATTTTGTTGCCTCTCTGCATAGTACCGTACAGAAAAAGACCACTGTCCCAGGACACCAGAAGAGTTCCACAGAGCAGTCAAATCTTTAAGTTAGAAATGTTCCCAGTCTTTGGCTAAGAGCTCTAAAGCTAGCTTGTGTTAATGGCTAAGAAATACCCCCACTTCTTATGCCATAACCGCTGCCAAAGGATGACACATTTCAATATCCAAGCCTGCCTTGGATCTACAAGTCTAACTACAGAGCAGGACTGAACATTCTCTACTTCTAGGCTCAGACAATAACTGGAAGGCTCAGTAGGCCAAGGGTCTCAATACCAGAGGCCTGCACAAGAGCTGTCATACTGTAGGGTGTCACCTCTGTTCCTCAGATTACTCTGGATATTTTTCATTTTTTTTTTTTTATTTACTTGCTTTAACATGGGATACCATGTAACCTAGCTGCCCCCTCAACTCACTTTAGGTCCTTAAACTATTGGTCCTCCTGCCTCCAACTCACGAGTACTAGGATTAGAGACCTCTGCACCCATATAAAATTCCTTCATGCCTAACATGAACACAGATCATCCATATCACCATCCCAATATTTTGTAATAAATATGTGAAGTTTTTTCCATTCATTTATCTGTGGAAACTAAAGAGTCCCAAATCTCGCACAATAATTTACCTTTGCTTCCTAGAAATCAAGAGTTTTTATAAAGCTCCAGTACTCAAGCTGGTTGACAACAATGAATACATGTAAAATATAACAAAACAAAAGTGAAAAGACAGGAGAAGATCCATACATAAAATAAAATTTATTTATAATAGAAAGGACTGTAATTCTGAGTTTTCTAAAATTAAAAGAGAGACAAAGTTTATGGTTATATTTTTTTCTACATCCTGGACTAAACAGCCTTCCCACAATAGATAATTTACTATGCGATCACACTACCATAAGGCACGTTTTTCCCAAATAGTTGACAATAATCTATAGTCCCCAAATCATTACTGAAGTTACATGTAATCATCAAAATTGTCAACAGTGAAAATAGTTCTCTGTTGAAATGGGCTGGCTTTGTTCTCATTTACTTTGTTTTCCAATCCTAGGAATTAAACTCAGGACCTTGCATATGCTAGTCAAGTGTTCTACCAGATTTTCATCTTCAATCCTTTGTTTCCACTAACTTTAAGGCTGGATATATGGCTAGGTTGGTAAAGTATTTGCCATCTGTGATCATTAGGAGCTAATTTTTGATCCCCAGCACCCTCATAGAAAATCCAGGTATGAATATCTGCAGGTTTAATACTAGTACTGCAAAGCCATTTAATGATCTCTAGGTTCAGTGAAAGATTCTGTCTCAAAAAACTAAGGTGGAGCATGATTGAAGACAAGTAATCTTTGAACTCCACTCTCATGTGCACACAGGTAAAAATGCACACACATACATATTTACAAAAAGAAATGGAAACATAATCTGTACATATCCAGATTTGCATATATAAATAGTTTTACTCCTTAGATAGTATGGTAGCTAGATAGGTTTAATTAATGACAAGATTTCTGCAGTAGAGAATCATTTGCATACTTTCCATTATGCCAATGATATAAGCATCTGAGTATTTAAGTTGAGATAATGTTCAGTCAAAAGAATCATGAAGTCAGAAAGTTTGAAACAGACTAATTAAAACAAGTAATTTACTGATTATGTCTTGGTTCCTGCCACTAATGTTCCTGACACATGCAGCAGGGGACATAGAACTTTTGCCAGTGCAAATGTTTTAGGACTACATGACACCAAAAGTGTGATCCTGTATTAGATTCAAAGTGAGCACATCTTGAGAATAAGCACTAGCCCCACTTAGTTTTTGGTGAGGCATACAATATGTTACACCTTCCACCTTCTCTGGACTGTAACTAACAGCAAAATGGGTCCCACTCCAGGCAGCTCCAAGTGTGTGGGAGAAAATAGGTGAGCAGCAACAGAGACACAAAGCTATGAGCACTGAATACAAATCTATGAAAGTAGGAAAGAGTCTCAGTTCAAGAAATTTACTTACATTGCTCATGGCCCATGAGCTCTAAAGCTTCTGCAAAATCGAGTCAGTCCTTGAACTCTCCCTTGGCTTGTTTTAAGGATTTATGAGATGGAGTCTTCTGTAGGAAATGTTTACCCTTGTGGATATCTTCAGCTCACTATAGAGTAACCATGTCTTGGGACTCAGAGTCCAAACACTCCCTTTTCGTCTCCCTCTCTAGATAACACTTGGTGTAGGAAACTCAGCGTTGCTAACACTGGCATATTTGAGAGGGCTATGGATGAGATTCAGACACTCATGTCTGTTGGGCAAATGCTCTACCACTGAGCTTCGGGCCCAGAACCTTTCCTGAGTTTTTAATCAATGTAGAGGCTACTGAACATGTTTGTCAAGAACTTGTTATTAGTCTTGGCTTCGGAGTCATTTGTACTTGACTCCACTTTCCAACTCTTCCTCTTTACAGTTGGGTTAACTTTGGTGAATTTCTTACCCTCTGTAGGTCTTAATTCTCCACTTAATCTTTGATGTATATAAAACCTCTAGAATTGCAGCAGCTCTTCAAGGAGGTATAACTTGAGTCTGCAGCAGTCTAAAGTCACAAGGATTGGCAAGAAGATAAAATTATCTCTGAAGAGAAAGTGACAGAGAGGTTTTGTGAAAAGACTGAGTGAATCTGTCTCTACAGAGAAAGTCAGCTGAATAAATTATACTATTAGTTGGTGATATCTCCTGTCTGACTACAGGGCTACATTATTATAATGAGTTCTGTGCACCTATAATGAGCAATGTATGCCTCTCTGGGGTAATGACTTGCAACAGTGGTCCTGCCTCACCTCCAAGAGCAATCAACAGTAGTAACAAAAGAGGAGGTTGAAAAGACAAACATTTCCCTGAATTTTGCTGGCACCAAGTAGGGTAAGGATACATAAAGGATCTGACCCAAAAATTTAACTGAAGTATTGAACTACGATGTGCTACATAAGGAATCTGGAGTATGGGTACAGGAAAGTTCCCTGAGAAAAATGTACAGTTGTCATAGGACTGAATAAAATGTTGAGGCCAAGAACAAGGGTGTTAAAATACAAGCAATACAGCAATCAGATTCTCTGAGCAAAACTTAGAGAATAAAGTTGAATCGTGTGTGTGAGAGAGATACAGAGACACAGACACAGAGACAAAGACAGAAACAGAGACAGACAGAGATAGAGACTGTTTTCCCTCTCTGAAGAAGATGCCAATGGTTACTAGTCAGTGCTTTCTGACCTAAGGTGGCCTGCCCTTGCTCCAGGGTAGCCTGATTCCTAGACAGATGTTGTTATTGCTTCAATGAAAGCCACTATGCTCAGCCAAACTGACAATAGAGTTCTATGGACTCAATGAGCAATAATGGCCAAAATGTTTTTAAAGAAAGGCAAAGAAGATCTGGAGAAAAGCAGAATACACAGATGGATATTACTCTAGTTACAGTATTTATTTAAAAACCCGTAAGTATTTACAGTGTTATTGCAGAAGATACCACACAAAATTCCAAAATTCTCTGTGCATTCTCAAAGATCAATTCTTTGGATTAAGACAGACATACTTATATTTTTATAAACCTCTGCTCAAGTAAACAAAAATCAAATCTCTGTGTGATTCTGGAAATTTTTTTATATTTGTAAGGAAAATTCAGGATATCATTGCACCCACTTTAATGAAGCCATCTTCTGCTATTCATATAAGGCTTAATCAGTGAGAAAAAGTAAAATATTTACTATTCTCAAGTAGACACAAACAATGTTGGTTTTGGGGGTTTGTTTGTTTGCTTGTTTTCGAGGCAGGGTTTCTCTGTGTAGCCTTGACTGTCCTAGATTCACTTTGTAGACCTGGCGGGCCTTGAACTCAAAGTTATCCTCCTGCCTCTGCCTCCCAAGTGCTTATATTAAAGGCATACACCACCATGCCCACCTTAATACAATGTGAAAACTACATCAAACCAACTCTGGAAAGTTCAATTTATTTCCAGTCAAAATTTCTTCAAAAGTTATAGCTCACAAGATTATATTTCAGCATTTACTTATCTTGAGGTACAATAACTTAGCATTGAAGAAAGCCACCTGCAGCCAAGTCTGATGAGAAATATTACCTTCCTCATTTCACACATAAGGAAAATGGAGTCCAGAGATCTCAGCTCCTTTCCTAAGATCACTGAGTCAGCAGCAAATGGCAGTGCCCATGTGTCAATCCCTGTGCTATCTTTTCATATCTTAACCCTTTTTCTACATAGGCCAAAGATGTAGGAAGCTACTAAGTGCAGCTGGACATGTCCCACACTGTCTTTTACCCACATTCCTTACATCCCTTCAATTTCCATCTATAACCTCTGTACTTCTCTTAGAAAAAGCAGGAAATTTTTCTGTTTCTTCTGTTTCTGTTTCTCTTCCCCATCAACAAATCTCTCTGATGTCCTGTAACAATTACATTCCTGTCCAATAGCTTTTCTGCAACTGATGATCATGTTCTTGAAACTCATCAAAAATCATAAATGTGTGACAACATATTTGTAAACATACAAATGTCTTTCACTGGAAAAATGGTGTGGGGTGATTTCCATCATGATGGAAGCCTGGTCCCTTGACAAATGATAGCAGAAACACAGGACTTGAATATCTGAGAATCACTGGTCTATAGCAAAGAGTGACACTCCATTGAATTTCAAGATTCTACACAGTGTTGAGGCTAAAGTGCAGCGGCACTGTGAGCTTTGTAGGAGGCAAAAGTCTGAAAGTGCATTCCATACTGACTTTGGATTCTACTGTTGCCTCCCTACTCTATTGGTTGTGTTTCAAGCATTTCCTATTCTTCTCTACAGTCCAGAGCTCTCCAAGAGTCCTTGTGGCCATGGTATTCAAGGACACAATAACCAGAATTTTGTCCTTGACTGTCTTGGGTAGTCAAATGCTTACACAGAGAAAGTTCACTCTCTAATCTTCCAACCCATTTTAGCTGCTCATGGGTTCTGTGCAAAACTGGGACAGCTGGCTTCTATATTTATTATTTCTTTCCAAGCTCAATTAGCAGACATTTTCCTTCTCTACCACTTTCTTCCCCTCATTTCCCATTCCTCAGGAAGTTCTGATGTGCCAATATCAATTCTTCTCCAAAAGAAAGCGGCTACAGTTTTTACCGAAATGCATCAAGAGAAGCTCAAAATGCATTTTTCTTTTTTAATTTGTTTTAATTTACTTTATTAATTAGTCACTTTACATCCTGGTCATATCCCCCTCCTCTCCTCCTCCTCCCTCCTTTTTCCTCCTATTCCTCCCCCCATCCCTGAGAAAAGGAAGCCCTTCCCTGTCCACTCAGCCCAGCATATCAAGTTGCATCAGAACTGAGTGCATCCTCTTCCCCTCTGGCCTAGCAAGATCTAATTCGACTTGTAAGAAAAGGGAGGAAAGGACAAAGATCAACAGCAGAACATCTTCTAGCCCCACATCCTGCTTCTTTTCACCAGATAGTTCTTTAAAAAGCAGAGGCTCAACTGTAAATACAAATGCATGCTGCCCACTCATATTGTTCTTCAAGTAGCATGTAAACCAAAATATCGCCATTTTTCTTTCAGTTTCAATAAGCTGGCCTTGAAGACACTCTGTAACCCAGGAAGGTCTTTTGAGCTAATAATCTTTCTGCTGTAGTCTCCCCAAAGTTAGGATTACAAATGAATGCCATTATGTTGGTCTCTCATTTTACATCTTATAGATATTTTCCAAGTTGGATTCTAGAGAAGTCTCAGAAGAATAAAAAACGTGAATTTGATCTTACAAACACTTGATTAGAACACAAAGGTTTTTAAAAGAATTATTTATTTATTGCATATACAGTGTTGTGTCTGCATGTACACCTGCATGTGAGAAGAGGGCACCAGATCTCATTATCGATGGCTGCGAGCCACCATGTGGTTGCTGGAAACTGAGCTCAGGACCTCTGAAAGAGCAGCCAGTGCTCTTCACCTCTGAGCCATCTTTCATTTCTCAATCAATTCTAGAACAAAGTTACACATAAAGTGATGCAAAAACTGAAAGGAAGAATGTCCATGGAGAGCAGAGGCAGAGCAGGGATAAAACACAGAAGTCAAAGCTGATGTGTGCATAACAGCACAACACAATTATTAAACAAGCTGAACAGTTTTTATGTGGGACTTGTCTCAAGAATCAAACACAGAGCTTCTCAAAATTAATTCACACAGTACTCTACCACCAGACTAGGTAATGACATGTTTTTCTTAAATGTGGTCCAATAACGCCTAGGGCTTCTTAGCTAGTACAAAGCTTAGGCTGCTATTCATAAAATTGTTGAGAAAGTAGATGGTAAACCTTCACAGAGCAAACTGTTATTTAAGAAAAACTATTTTACTATTTCATACTTCAACAGAATTTCTGGCCCAACCCTCTAACAAAGTCAACAGCAAACACAGTGAAAAATAGTAAACCAAGGCCTCCCCAAATACACTTAAGTCTTTTTTGCCTGCCTGTCTCTACTATATATTCTAGACTCACTTTCTCCTAATGATTTTTATTAAAGGTGTAGATAAATAAAGGAAGAAAGGGAGGAAGTAGTGTTTTGTATTTATTGAACCACTGATATTTGCAAATGGAGCAAGTCAGGACCATCCATCCTTCTGGTACTCTTGATGCCCATTTCACCTACAATTTTCAATTCTTCAGAGTTGCATTTTTGTCCTTGTAATCTACAGATCTCTATAAGACTTTGAAAACCTCAATTACTGTTCATATAAAACTTTATTTTTTGTATTTGTGTTTATTTCTCCACTTCAGCTTATTAGACCTATAGAAGCTATGGTTATTCTACTCATTGACATAATTCAAATAATGGACAAAAATTATTCAAGACACCACAGCTAAGTGAAGAAGAGGTTTATGCTAAAAAAGAAGCCTCTAATGATAAATGGTATTAACATTTTGCATGAAACTGTCCATGCTAGCTCTACTTTATATGTAATATAAACAGATTCTGAGTTTAAAATTTTACAAAACTACAGTCCTGTTCCTCACAAAGAAAACACTCTGAAACATGATGCTAAGACTTTCAAAGTTGTGTGGATTAGGGGAAATTATTTTTTAATGTTTCATTTTTTTTAACAAAAACTAAGAAGTAGAAGGAAAGAAGCCAACCAGTAGAATTCTTAGACAAGAGGAATATTAGCACAGAAAAAAGGTAAATAAGGTGAATATAATCAAAACCAAATGGATACACATATGAAATGCCATAGTGAAACCCATTGGTAAACTAGAGGCAGGGGCTTTGTGGGACCCTTTTGTTAAAGTCAAAGTCTGGCGTTTCCAGATAGCCTCTGAGCTCAGTATAAGATGAGCAATGCCCTTTCTCATCTGGGTCCCTCTCTGCCTGATCAGAGGACCACCAGATCCTCTAAGAAGTGTCACATGGCCCTCAAGGAGATTACAAACCCAACTCTTTCTTGATAAGAAACCTTTTCAATGCGACCTGGTGATTCTTGGAAAAGCAAACATTATGCTAATGAGATGTCTTGGCTTTCAACTAATGACCGGTAACCATACCTGGAATAGAATAATTAAGTACTGTGTTCCCCTTGTTCCCCTTCTTATGATAGGGCTGTGCTAATGAAATATCTCTGGTGCTCCTAGCCTCAGTGAATCAAACATGTTCACCCTCAAAACCCCTCCCACTTCCTAAGGTTTATAAGTCCCTGTTTCACATAAAATAAAAAGGCCAGCATCATTACTTTCATCAAAGGCCATCTGATACTCATCATTTATTCTAGGGAAGGAAGGGCTCCCCTTCTCCCTAAAGAATTCATTGCTGGAACGCCAGGGCTTGGCTTCTGATAATGTCAGTCACATGCTACTGGACACCACCATGAGCTTCCTCCATTCATCAGCATTTCAGCACTGAACACTGCCATCATCTCTGTAGTGCCACTCTGCCCACTACAATGCTGGTCTGAAGGATCAGTCAGTCAGCTGTTCTCACAGCAGCCATTTTTTCTGCCCAGACATCCTTCCTCTGCCTCTCTCAGTTTCAGAGATCTGAGCAAGCTTCTGTTACTGGCTGCTCACAAAGTAGCCACAGACTATACTGGGCCTTTCTTGCTTCCCCCACCCCTCTACTCTCCACTCCCAACTCCCACCTGCTTCCTGGAGAATATACAACAAATCCCAGGCTCCTCCAGAGTGCAGAACAACAGGCTCACAGCTATAATAGACTTAGGAGCAGCACAAATTTGAGATTCTCTCGAACTACACAGTCAATTTCAGGTCAATTTGGACTTCAGAGGGAAAAGTCACTCTCAAAATGAGAAGGAAGAAGAAGAAAGGAAGGAAACTTTTTGTTTTGTACAACTAATATAATGCTAATAAGAATTACAAAGACCCATCCATTTGTCCACAAATTTCGAGATTTCCTTGTTTTTAATAGCTGAGTAGTATTCCATGGTGTAAATGTACCACAGTTTCTTTATCCATTCTTCAACTGAGGGACATTTAGGCTGCTTCCATGTTCTGGCTATTATGAATAAGGCTGCTATGAACATGGTTAAGCATATGTCCTTGTTGTGTGCTAGAGCATTTTCTGGGTATATTCCAAGGAGTGGAATAGCTGGGTCTTGTGGAAGCCCTATTCCCAGTTTTCTGAGATAGCACCAATAGAAATGATTAATATGAGTGAGTTAACACAGAAGCAGAAAGACTAACATGGCATATACTCACTTATAATTGGGCACCAGCCCAAAAGGCACATCCCACAAAAGTCTCCACTACCAGGAGATTTGGATAAATGTGGGGACATCCTATCGAGACTCCAGGTAAGAGAAATATAGGAGAATGGGGAAATAGAAGGATCCAGAGGGTCCTAAAAACCTACAAGAAGAACATCGTGATGGGTGGATTGGGGCCCAGGGGGTCTGCACAAACTATTGCACTAACCAAGGACAATACAATAGTAAACATCGAATCCCTATTCTGAGCTACCAAATGGAAAGGACATTCTCCACAGTTATATGGAGAGCGGGGACTGACTCTGACATGAGCTCTGGTGCCTCATATTTAACCACCTCCCCTTGGTGGGGAGGTCTTGTGGCACTCAAAGAAAGAATAAGCAGGCTACTAAGATGAGACTTGATAGCCTGTGACCATATAGTGGGGGAGGAGGTCCCCCTCTGTCATAGACCTAGGGGACAGGAATAGTGTGAACATGGGAAGAATGGAGGAATGGGAGGATACAAGTTATGGGATAACAATTTAGTTGTAATCTGAATAAATTAATAAAATTAAAATAAAAAATTAAGAACCAAAAAAAAAAAAAAGAATTACAAAGAAATGTAAGCAGATTTGTCCAGCAACATGGAATATCATTTTCTACAGTCGAAAATGATGTGTGTGATACTCACTCCTCTTCACACTTCCTGTTCAAAGAGATGAAAACAGATTTTCCAAATATGGCAAGCCAACAGGACTCAGATGGAAGAAAAGGAAGAAATATTCAGCAAATGGTGTGTCCATGAAAATAACATCTAAGTGTCAAGGGGGGCTCTGCCAACAAATTCATCCTTGACTTTGGGCATTGTTTTACTACTATTTTTGCAACAAAGAAAATACTTAACTAAAGAAGACTAATTTTCCAACCTAGAGGTGATGCAGGGAGTTTCTGCTGCTCCCCAGTCATCCTCAGCCCAGTCAATACATCAGGGGAATATGACATGAAAATACTCATCATAGCCAGGTGTTGGTGGTGGTGGTGGTGGTGTGTGTGTGGGAGGATTGTTTTCAGTACTGGGGATGGAGGCCAGGGCTTTAACATATTTACTCTACCACAGAACTGTATCCTTGGTCCCATTTTTCCTTTTTCTTTAGAAACGGGCTCTGATTAAGTTTCTCAGGCAGGCTTTGAACTTGTGGTCCTCTTTGTAACTCTCTTGAGTAGCTGGTTTTATAGACAGGCCCATGCCACTAGGCATGGTAATCCTAAAAGCTTGATACTCTGCATTGGTTGTGGGGGTTCATACCTGTAATCCCAGAGCCATGGGAAACTAAAAAGTTAAAAGGTAGTTGTTGAAGACAGAATACACTCATAAGAGAGGATGAGCTCTGAGTGCACTCTGAAGGAAGCAAACTAATAGAAGAGACACAAAGTCTCGTATTGTTACAGGGAGCTCACCAGAGATGAGCACTCAGACAGCTTGGGAGTATGAAGAGGGCTTCACAGAGTATGTAGTTGGAAGCAAGCAGTTTTAAGGGAAACTAAGATAAATGGTTAGCTGGAGGGTATTCCTCACAGACAGTTAAGATAAATGGTTAGTTGAAAGAGGCTCCGCAACAACAGGCAGTTTTAACAAAAGCTAAGTTAGCTACGATATCCTGATGCTTAGTTCCTAGAATAGAGTTGGATACTTTTCCATATAATTTTCATCAAGGAGATCAGATTTTAGTTAAACCTGGAATAGCCTCAGCAAGAAACACACAATGGAGTAACCTCTGAACTGTCTTACCTTGTCACATTCCCTACTGTTTCTATGGGCATGAGTCCAATCATTGACTCATTCTGGTCTAGCAGAGACATAGTTGGTCCTAAGGACCAGTAGCTTATGGCTTTATGGGGAGTTTTCTCTATTTTTCTCTTATTTGCTACTTTGTGTGAGTTCTTCTTTTAACTGTCTTCTAACAGTCACAGAGCCAATGTTCCTATGGCTGTTGCCCCAGCAATACTGGCTCCAGTAAGGAATGGAACATGGGTGGGTGTGGCTCACTTTTCTAGTTGCAGCCTGGGCTGCATGTTAAAGTATGATCTTCCTTCTTCCCCATTACTTAAATACACCTGGGACAGGATTTGCACTAGGAAACATAGAAAAGACTTAATGTTTTGTAATGCCTTGGAGGAAGCACATTTAGTTAAAGCAGTTATGCAGGCCTACCAAGTGGTTTCAGAGGGGGGCATAATGCATTGCTAATAATAAGAATTGACTTGAAGCATGGAATAGCAAACATTGGAGTAAAATGAGGCTTCTAGGTCAAAGTCTTAGAGACAAGGCAGGTTCTCCCAATGTCAGCTTAGGCTGTTTCCAGTTATAATTTTTTACTTACTGGTAGACTGTTTATCCCTACCTCTATACAGTAGAGGGTTCAGGAAAAAAACAGCAATCCTGACAAATTCCTAATGAAGAGTGATTAGGCAAATAGTGAACCTTGTCAATGGTAGAGAATATAGAAAGATTCCAGTCCCTGGTGCTATTGAAACCTAGGAAAGTAACGCTTTTGGCTCTGATTGTAGTCAATCTCGTGGGAAGGAGCAGTGGTCAATGTGGTGGTTTAAAGAAAAATGGTCTCCATAGGCCTATAAGGAGTGGCACTATTTGGAAATGTGGCCTTATTGGAGTAGGTGCGGTTTTGTTGGAGGAAGTGTGTCACTAGGCATGGGCTTTGGAGTCTCAGATGCTCAAGCCAGGCCCAGTGTCTGACTCTGTTCTTGATGTCTGCCAATCTGGATATAGAACCCTTAGCTACCTCTCCAGTGCTGTCTGCCTGTGTGCCCCCATGCTTCCTACCATGATGATAATGAACTATATCTGTGATCTGTAAGCCAGACACAAGTAAATGTTTCCTTGTAAAAATTGCTGTGGCCATGGTGCCTCTTCAGAGCCATAGAAGCCCTAACTAAAGCAGTCAGTGTTTTTCTCCTCTGGATAGGTAGGAGGTATCTGTTGGGACCTGGGTCTCTGTTGAGGGCTGGGGATATGGTCTCCTCTGAATGCTAAACTTATTCCCTGGGTCTCTTTTGGCAGTATGATAGTCTTATTTCCCAGGTTCTTCCAGTGTCCCATGGAACATAGTTATCCCTGTATTGTCTGTAATATCTCAATCTTATGGTTATGGGTTTACAGTTTTCTATCATACAGTGTTTAGGAGTTACCTCTGTTTCTATGTGTATATAATTGTCAGAATGCTTCCAGGAACCCTAAATTTTACAACTTCCCTTAGCGCAATAGAAATTTCCCCCATTATGTGGACCTTGATAATATGGGGGTCTGTTCACAGGCTATGCACTGAACTAGGTTTCCTATATATCTCCCTCAAAAGATAAGTCCTTACAACCATCCCTTATGTAGTATAACCAAGTTCCAAAACTAAATATAAAAAAACACAGGTCAATAGGGGGCCCCAAAGCTAGGGGAAGTCCAAACTTAGAAATCATTTCCTGAAGAAGTTTCCTGATAACTATTGGAAATTTCTGATTGGGTGGGGTATGCCTCCACTCATCATGAGAAGGTGTCTACAAATACCAGCAAATATTTGTAGCCAAGTTCAGCTCCCAATGTTTCCCAGGCTCATTTACTGGAGTTCAGATTCCCTGTGGGAATCTTCCTTCCTCCTTTAGAGTTTACCTGAGCACAGGTGGCACAGCTAAAAGTGGTGTCTTTAAACAGGCTTTCCCATTGTAAAACAGAATACCTGGCTTTGAGGAGTTCCGCAGTTTGTGTGTCCTCTAGGAGAGTAGCTTGGTGAAGATATGAAACCTGTTACCTCTCCAGACTCACTGTCATCATCCGAAAGTGTCTACTATCCTTGTTTACCCTGTGTGGTCAATTCTCTTTTTGCTCTGTCAATCTCTCCTAGTCTGTATTCTGAGTGGTCTGGTAAGCTGGGCTTTGGCAGGCCCACCAAAACATGGAGAGGCCCTACTGGTTCCAGATCACTTCCTCGGCAATCAAGTTAGCCTCTTTGTTAATTCTGCCTTCCAGAGATTCCCCTTTGGTATGCTTTGCAATGGGCAATGGCTACTGTCTAGCTAAGATGTCCTCCCTGTTCTTTCTCTCTTCCTGCTGAGGTTAGCATTCCTCTCTCCCCATGGCAAAAGCATTTCTGTTATCAGTGTGTATAGTGATAGCCTTGTCTTTTCCCCAGCAAGGTGCTTGAGTCAGAGCCTAAAGCTCAGCTTGTTGAGCTGATATTCTACTCAAAGGCTGTGTGTGCTCAGAGAGTCCTATCTTGAGTTACCAACACTGTCACTATATACCTGATGATGTCTTCTACAAAATTGCTCCCATCTGTGAACAATACCTTGTTTTATGTCACCTATGTGATATCAGTCAGCTCATTCCTGACGTACTGCCAGGTTTGCTTCTGTCCCCCAGAGCATCCGGGCTCCCTTGTGCACAGATGCTGGACTTGAAATAATAAAGCTTAGCCGGGCGAGTGGATTAGCAGGATCTCAATCCCTCTGTGAGTGTATGGGGGAAAGGAGAAATGCCTTCCCTGATACAGTTTTCAGTGAATCAGCTCTTTTTTATTGGGAATAGAAGGGCTATAGAAACCTTGGAGAAGTTGGTAGAGGAATTTGGGGTGAGTGTCCATCATTGGTTGTGGCTGAGGTGCTGGGAATGTTTCATTTGCATGGAGAGGAATTCCAGGTGCTAGCTGGATGTGCCCTTGTAGGGAAAGAGGAAGCTTTAACCTGAATCCTGGCCACCAGAGTACATGACTACCTCAAGGGTGACAGCAGCGGGGGTTACAGGCTTCAGTGTGCACCTGGAGATACAGGCCCAGAACAGGGCAGGAATAATTCTTCCTCCTGCCATTCTCAAGATAAGATTTTAGGGGTTTGGACATGTCTCAACTTTTTCTTGCTCTGGGCTATCTCCCAATGAGTATGACTCACATGCCCCACAATGGACTAGATCAGGTCACTTACATCCAGACAGTCTTGCTCGAGGTTCAGTTATCTCCAGACAGCTCTTTGGGGTCATTGTCCAGGAGAAGACTAGCAATATTGAGGGCATGTCCTACGGAGCTGAATGCAGGTTAACGCAGAAGCATGGCTTGGTGTTGAGTCATCCAGTGATTAGACATCCATCTCTTGAGTGTCTCCCTCAAGAGGATTTCAAAAGAGAATGGAATTGCCAAGAATAGTTTGTGCCTTAAAGTTAATTTGTCAGCTTCTTTTACCAGCAGGGTGGTGGAGGTTCTGGCCATTATACATACTGGCTATCTGGCTACAACTGGGCCAAGTCTCTTGGGCATATATGCCACTGGTCTTTTCCAGGGTCCCAGGGTCTGCATGAGTACTCCATCGACAATGCCTCTGGCCTCATCCATATGCAAGTGGAATGGCTTAGTAACGTCAGGGAGATCCAGGTAAACACTAAGGCCTCTTGGCAAGACTTCAGAGGCCTTCTACTCAATCTCAGTCCATTCCAAATATTACATATCCCTCATGCCCATATAGAAAGCCTTGGCTATCTCAGAAAACCCCATTATTCAGAGACAGCAGCATCCAACCACCTCTAAGAATTCTCATAACTCTCGTTTTTGATGTGGGGGAAGGGATTTGCAGGATGGCTGAAATATGGGTCAAGGAAAAGCATCTGCTTTCCTTCGTCTAGGTTGGAGCCTAGGTATGTGACCCAAAGGACACAAAGCTGAACTCTTTTCATTAAGACTGTGTACTCCAGAACTTGGAAGGTTTCTAAAAGGCCTTCTGTTACATGTCTACATTTTTCTCTGTAGTCAAAAATATGAAAAGATCATCTACATACTTGGAGAAGGGTGCTTTATGAAGGTTTTTGTCTGAATTCCAACGTGTCTGCTCCCAGGGTTTCATAAAACAATGTTGGTGAGCTTTTCAACCCCTGAATCAACTGATTGCATGTTAGTTGGCTGATTTATCCACCATCTGGGTCAGTCCATTGAAAGGTAAATAGGGGTTGGCTGACTGGGGCCAGCAGGAGGCAAAAGCAAGTATCTTTTAGATCCAGGACAGTATAGATATTCCTTTTGGGATGCAACAAAATTATGAGTATAAGGGTTTGGCACTATGAGGTTGAGGGTTTCCACCCATTTGTTGACTTCTTAAAATCTTGTACTTATCAGAAGTCTCAGTGTTGAGCTTCAGGAATAAGGGAGTGTTCCATGGTAGTGGCAGGGGAAAAAAATTCCTGCTTCCCTCAGTCAGTTGATGGGTTTAACAATCACTTGCATGGTGTCCTGACTTACGAGATACTGTTTGATCTACATGGGTGTTACATGTTACTTAATAACTGAACTATGATGGATGACTGGTATGCTGCTAAGCCTGGTGGGTTCCCCTTGGCCTAAACATCAGAGTACCTTGCTTTGAGTTCCTTCAAGTAGTCTGAGGATAGATCTTCCTTCCTGGCA
This sequence comes from Acomys russatus, assembly GCF_903995435.1. NCBI lineage: Eukaryota > Metazoa > Chordata > Mammalia > Rodentia > Muridae > Acomys > Acomys russatus. The sequence goes on along the minus strand of NC_067169.1, from coordinate 121,437,867 downwards.
GCCAAGAACTCTTATAAGAGGTACTCCTTGCACAGAAGATAGTTGACCAAAATATTGGTAGAGGCTTAGCCTGAGTCCAGAGTTAGACTAGACAAGTTCCCCCTGAAAGAGGTGGTAGCTTTGAGAGGATCCAAGATGGCGGCGAGCAGTGTGGACCACGTTTGGAGGCTCTAGTGAACAATTCAGGGAATTGCACAGATTTCTGAGCCAGGAACACCGAGGTCCAAACATCACGGCAGCGGGAGTGCTCCACGGTTCGGAGGGACCAGGGTGCGGAGGACCTGCGTGCCCCTGCACACGGGAGGAGCGTGGTTTTTCTCTGATCGGAGCGGCAGCAGCAGAGGCAGCAGCACCAGCGGCACCAGCAGTGGCGGCTGAGGTTTGCAGCTCATAGCCTTCCGGTGGAGGCGATTGGTGTGGTGGCTGGTGGGAATTGCTGCGGGAGAAGGGACTCGGGGCAGGATTTGGGTCGCGTGGAGCCTTTGGACCCAGACTGGACTCGGCGGACGGTTCGGCCCCAGAGTCCCGGGTACTGGCCCGGCCCAGCAAGCAATTCTGCCTGAGGCACTAACTCAGCGTGGCCACAGCTCCCCTGCTGTGGTGCAGGCTTAGTTGAGCTCGCAGCTCCACACTAGGCACCACCTCAACTCAGCGGCAGCTCCCCTGCGGTGACACAGTCTGGGCGGAGCACTTGGTTTCACCACAGGCGCTAACTCAGAGCAGCCGCAGTTCTCCTGCTGTGGCGCAGGCTTGGTGACGTGCTCAGTTCCATCCTAGGCACCACCTCAGCTCAGCGGCAGCTCTCCTGTGGTGACACAGTCTGGGCGGAGCACTTGTTCCACCACTGGCGCTAACTCAGAGCAGCCGCAGTTCTCCTGCTGTGGCACAGGCTGGACAGAGCTCTCGGTTCCACCAGCTCTAAGACTCTGGTTGGACACAGTGTGCAGTTTGAATCCAGAATTCCTGGCTGAGATTGGTGGTCAGTTCGGGCCCTGAGTCAATAACTGACCACAGCACGCACTTTGGGCCAAAAGGCCCTAGCGGAGCTTGGTGCGTAGTCCCAGCCCAAAAATTCTGGCTGGACCCTGTGTGCATTTTGGGCCCAAAATCCCTAGCTGAGCTTGGCAGACGGTTCAGGCCCTGAGAATCTAGCTGAGTTCTGCCCGTGGTTCGGTCCCAGTGCTCCTGGCTGGACTTAGCGGGGAACACAGAAGGCTGTGGATACCTTTGCCTGACCCAACGCTCATTCAGAGACCCAGAACAATTGCAGGATCCACAGCAGAGGGGTACTGAGGATCACTGGCTGTGAGAGACCAGAACAACAGGGCTAACCTCCTAACATCCACACCAGTGAAGCTTTGAGCTCGCAGCCTAGGGAAATCGTGAGAAAACAAGTGAATCTATCGTCAGACACCCTCCATTCAACTCTGGAAGCTACCCAACAAAAACAAAGACGGCAAGATGTCTAAAGGACAACGAAAAAGCATACGCAAAAAACCCCAAAACAACATGGCGTCTCCAGTTTCCAGCTATCCCAAAGAAAACAACCCAGAGAACTCAAATACAATGGAAATACAAGAAAATGACCTCAAATCCTTAGTAATGAGGATGATAATGGAGGAAACAAATAAAATTCGTAATCAAATGCAGGAAGACGCAGACAAACAGGTGAGAGACATAAAAGAAGCACATAGAGTGGAACTGGAAAAATTGCAGGAAAACGCAAACAACCAGATGAAAGAAATAAATAAAACGGTTCAAGCTCTGAAGACCTATAAAGAGGCAATGGAAGAAACTCAGGAATATACAAAAAATCAGATGAAAGAAATCAAAAAATCAGTTCAAGATCTGAAAATGAAAATGGATTCAATGATAAACACACAGACAGAAGAAAAATGAGAACGTGAGACCTCAGAGAAGAAGGCGAGCAACACAGAGATGAGCTTTTCTAACAGAATCCAAGAGATGGAAGAACGAATCTCAGAGCTAGAAGATACAATCACAGATATTGAATCAACCATTAAAGAAAATGCCAAATCTGGAAAACTCCTGACACAAAACATCCAAGAAATTAAGGACACCATGAAAAGAAGAAATCTGTGGATAATAGGCATTGAAGAAAGAGAAGACATCAGACTCCAGGGCCCAGAAACTATTCTCAACAAAATCATAGAAGAAAATTTCCCCAATCTAAAGAAAGAGATGCCTATAAACATACAAGGGGCCTACAGAACATCAAATAGAATTGACCAGAAAAGAAAAACTGCCCACCACATAATAATCAAAACACAAAACATGCGGGACAAAGAAAAAATATTAAAAGCTGCAAGGGAAAAGGGCCAAATAACATTTAATGGTAAACCTATCAGAATTACACCCGACTTCTCAGCAGAGACCATAAAAGCCAGAAGGGCCTGGACAGAGATCCTGCAAACCCTAAGAGACCACAGATGCCAGGCCACACTACTTTACCCAGCAAAACTATCAATAACCATTGATGGAGAAAACAAAATATTCCATGACAAAAACAAATTCAAACAGTACCTATCCACAAACCCAGCTTTACAGAAGGTACTAGAAGGAAAACTCCATCCCAAAGGGTCAAGCTACAACCAAAACTACCCAGGAAATAGATAACTACCCCATGGCAAAAACACAACTACACAAACGCTCGACTGGAAACAACATCAAAATTAAGACTCTTAACAGTCACTGGTCATTAATATCTCTCAACATCAATGGCCTCAATTCTCCAATAAAAAAACACAGACTAAATGAATGGGTACATAAACAAGATCCAACATTCTTCTGCATCCAAGAAATACATCTCACCCATAATGAAAGGCATTACCTCAGGGTAAAAGGTTGGAAAAAAATATTCCAAGCAAATGGTCACGAGAAGCAAGCAGGTGTAGCCATTTTAGTATCGAACAAAATAGACTTTCAACCAAAATTAATCAAAAGGGATGAGGAAGGACACTTCATACTCATCAAAGGTAAAGTCAACCAAGATGACATCACAATTTTGAACATCTATGCTCCCAATACAAGGGCACCCACATTTGTAAAAGATCTCCTAAAAAAGCTTAAACCACACATCGATCCCCACACAATAATAGTGGGAGACTTCAACACCCCACTCTCACTGAAGGATAAGTCATTGAAACAGAAACTAAGCCGAGAAATAACATCATTAACCAATGCCATGGGTCAATTGGATCTAACAGATATCTATAGAACCTTTCACCCAAACAAGAAAGAATACACCTTCTTCTCTTCACCCCATGGACCCTTCTCCAAAATTGATCACATCGTAGGTCACAAAGCAAGCCTCAATAGATACAAGAGGATTGAAATAATACCTTGTATCCTATCAGATCACCATGCTCTTAGGCTGCAATTCAACAACAACAGAAATAACAAAAAGCCTACACGTACATGGAAACTAAACAACTCTCTGCTAAATGACACCTGGGTCAGGGAAGAAATAAAGAAAGAAATCAAGGAGTTTCTGAAATTCAATGAAAATGAAGAAACAACATATCCAAATTTGTGGGGTACATTGAAAGCAGTGCTAAGAGGAAAATTCATAGCACTAAGTGCCTTTAAAAAGAAATTGGAAACATCGCACATAAGCATCTTAACAACACAACTGGAAGCCCTAGAAAAAAAAGAAGCAGAAACACCCAAGAGGAGTAGACGCCTGGAAATAATCAAACTCAGGGCTGAAATTAACACATTAGAAACTAAGAAAACAGTCCAAAGAATCAACAAAACCAAAAGCTGGTTCTTTGAGAAAATCAACAAGATAGACAGACCATTAGCCAAACTAACTAAAAGGCAGAGAGACAGTATTGAAATCAACAAAATCAGAAATGAAAAGGGAGACATAACAACAGACACTGAAGAAATTCAAAGAATCATAAGATCCTACTTTGAAGGCATATACGCCACAAAATTTGAAAATCTAAGGGAAATGGACGATTTTCTTGATCAAGTTCACTTGCCAAAGTTGAATGAAGAACAGATAAACAAGTTAAATAGTCCCATTTCCCCTACAGAAATAGAAGCAATCATCGATGGTCTCCCAACCAAAAAAAGCCCAGGGCCAGATGGTTTCAGTGCAGAATTCTACCAGACCTTTAAGGGAGAGCTAATACCGATACTCTTCAAGCTACTCCAAAAGATAGAAATGGATGGAAAATTACCAAATTCATTCTATGAGGCCATAGTCTCATTGATACCTAAACCTCACAAAGACTCAACAAAGAAAGAGAATTTCACACCAATTTCTCTTATGAACATAGATGCAAAAATACTAAATAAAATACTTGCAAAACGAATACAGGAACACATCAAAGATATCATTCATCATGACCAAGTAGGCTTCATTCCAGGCATGCAGGGATGGTTTAATATACGGAAATCCATCAATGTAATCCACCATATAAACAAACTGAAAATAAAAAACGACATGATCATCTCCTTGAATGCAGAGAAAGCATTTGATAAAATTCAACACCCATTCATGTTTAAAGTTTTAGAGAGATCGGGGATACAAGGCACTTTCCTCAACATAATAAAGGCTATATACAGCAGGCCAATAGCCAAAATCAAAGTAAATGGTGAGATACTCAAGGAAATTCCTCTAAAATCAGGAACAAGGCAAGGCTGCCCACTCTCTCCATATCTCTTCAATATAGTACTCGAAGTTCTAGCCAGAGCAATAAGACAACAAAAGGAGATCAAGGGTATCCAAATGGGAAAGGAGGAAGTCAAATTATCCCTCTTTGCAGATGATATGATAGTGTACATAAGTGACCCTCAAAATTCCACCAGAGAACTCCTAAAGCTGATAAACACCTTCAGCAAATTGGCTGGACAAAAAATTAACTCAAAAAAGTCTGTAGCCTTCCTATACACAAATGACAAGCTTGCAGAGGAAGAAATTAGGAAAGCCACACCCTTCACATTAGCCACAAGCAATATAAAATATCTAGGAGTCACTCTAACTAAGCAAGTGAAGGACTTGTTTGAAAAAAATTTCAAAACTCTGAAGAAAGAGATTGAAGATGACCTGAGAAGATGGAATGATCTTTCTTGCTCATGGATCGGGAGAATTAAGATAGTAAAAATGGCCATCCTACCAAAAGCAATCTACAGATTCAATGCAATCCCTATCAAAATACCTACACAATATTTAAAGACATTGAAAGTTCAATTCTGAACTTCATATGGAAAAACAAAAAACCCAGAATAGCTAAAACAATCTTGTACAGTAACAGGTGCTCCAGAGGAATCTCCATACCTGATCTCAAACTGTACTATAAAGCAATAATAATTAAAACAGCTTGGTACTGGCACAGCAACTGGCTGGTTGATCAGTGGAATCGAATCGAAGACCCAGATATGAATCCACACACATATGGTCACTTGATTTTTGACAAAGAAGCCAAATCCATTCAATGGAAAAAGGATAGCATCTTCAACAAATGGTGCTGGTCTAACTGGAGGTCTATGTGTAAAAAAATGCAACTGGACCCATATTTGTCACCTTGCACAAAACTCAAATCCAAGTGGATTAAAGACCTCAACATAAAACCAGAGACACTAAGTCACTTAGAGGAAAAAGTGGGGAAGGGCCTGGTACATATTGGCACAGGAGACAACTTCCTGAACAGAACACCAACAGCCCAGGCCTTAAGGTCAACAATTAATAAATGGGACCTTATGAGGCTGAGAAGCTTCTGTAAGGCTGGAGACACTGTCAAGAGAGCAAAGCGACAGCCTACAGACTGGGAAAAGATCTTCACCAACCCTACACTGACGAAGGTATAATATCCAAAATATATAAAAAACTCAAGAAGCTAAACACCACCAAACCAAATAACCCAATTGAGAAATGAGGCTTGGAACTTAACAGAGAATTCTCAACAGGGGAATATCAAGTGGCTTAGAAACATTTAAAGAAATGTTCAACCTCCTTAGACATCAGGGAAATGCAAATCAAAACAACTCTGAGATTCCATCTTACACCCATCAGAATGGCTAAGATCAAAAACTCAAGTGACACCACATGTTGGCGAGGGTGTGGGGAGAGAGGAACACTCTCTCATTGCTGGTGGGAATGCAAACTAGTACAGCCACTTTGGAAATCTATCTGGTGCTATCTCAGAAAAATGGAAATAGGGCTTCCTCAGGACCCAGCTATTCCACTCCTTGGAATATAGCCAGAAGATGCTCCAGCACACAACAAGAAAATTTGCTCAACCATGTTCATAGCAGCCTTATGCATAATAGCCAGATCACGGAAACAGCCTAAGTGTCCCTCAATAGAAGAATGGATAAAGAAACTGTGGTACATATACACTATGGAATACTACTCAGCTATTAAAAACAAGGAATTCCCGAAATTTGTGGATAAATGGATTGAGCTAGAAATGATCATAATGAGTGAGTTAACCCAGAAGCAGCAAGACTGAAATGGTATATACTCACTTATATCTGCATACTAGCCCAAGGGGCATGCCCCACAAAAGCCTTCACTTACCAGGAAACTGGGACAGAGGGGAGGACATCCTATCGGGACTCTAGATGAGAGAAGCATGGGAGAATGGCAAAGCAGAAGGATCCAGAGGGTCCTAGAAACTTACAAGTAGAACATTATGATAGGCAGATTTGGGCCCAGGGGTCCCGCTCAAACTAAGGCACCAGCCAAGGACAATACAAGCGGTAAACTTTAAACCCCTACCCAGATCTAGGCAATGGTCAGAACATTCTCCACAGTTGAGTGGAGAGTGTGATATGACTTTCTCACGTACTCTGGTGCCTCACATTTGACCATGTCCCCTGGAGGGGGAGATCTGGTGGCACTCAGAGGAAGGACAGCAAGTAGCCAAGAAGAGACTTGATACCCTATGAGAATATACAGGGGGAGGTAATCCCCCTCAGGAACAGTCATAGGGGAGGGGAATAATGGGAAAATGGGGGGGAGGGAAGAATAGGAGGACACAAGGGATGGGATAACCATTGAGATGTAACAAGAATAAATTAATAATAAAAAAATTTAAAAAACATATATTTGTTATTTGATACAAGGGAACAACTTAGTTACTAGTTCATGCCTCCAATTTCAAGACCTAAAATTGGAGCAAAGCATCTCAATACAATTGCTAATAATTACTAATGGAGTGGTTTAACTGGGGAGAACTTCAGGACTATTGGAAATCAGCACAATCCTTGAAGTCAGAGTTATTGGAATCCAATCTAGCTATGCAGTAACTGTGTGGCATTAGGAAAGTCATGCGACATTGGTGTAAGAGGCTTTCTGCTCCTATGTTCTCATCCCTTAACAGCATTCTCTTTGGAGAATAAGAGGCTGGAAATAATAGCACACTGATTGTTAATCTGAATTTTACCTGAGAAAAACCAATTCCACCGCTTTGAGCCAAATTTGAAGTCAGCTTTAATTAAGTACTGACCAGGATGAGCTTTGGTCAGGGCCACCACTGGAATTCCCAGCTGAGTGAATATTTATAACAATCAGCTTAATAGTACCCAGATAGGTATTATCATTTATTTATTATATTAATGATATAAAAGCCAAAAGTAATCAGCAGAATCTGGAGGACCAAGAGCCTTCTGATGGTTGAAATCACAGTTACTATCTAGGAGGAGCCTGGAAATGGATGGAGCACCAGTAATTTATTTTATCTTAGGTCCCGTCTTTGTAATATTTTTTAGTACAGTCAGATTATAATCTGAAATTGTTTGTACAAAAATAACAATTTTCTCTTAAAGTCATATAATAATAGTTCTTTATTTTGCATAAAACAGGCCAAAGAGACTTAGTATATTGTAGAATTATTTCAATTAATGAATTTACCAATTGATAAATCTGGCCCACTTTCCTGGTGTGCCAATTGGCATTACAGGAAGCCATTTTGTCCCTTATGCCAGGGAGTTTCCTTTTGACTTAGCATTTTAGCCAAGGGACTATGTACTCTCTTCTACAACTACTTCCAGCTAAAACTAGAATGTCATTGTCAGGGCCTAGAAACACTGAAAGGCTAGTCAAAGGCTGGTCAATGGAGCATTCATCAGAAGCATCTGGTTCACTGAGCCAGCTGAAGACAGTAAGTAATTACATCAGCTAGATGAGTTCACACCAGCTTTCAGCAAGGTCTAGAGCTCAGCACTTTGAAGTGCAGAGGTGATCTCAGGATGGTGTCTATCAGCTTACTGGGAGGGAGTGTCTCCTCCACCTACAGACAAAGGCCCACAGAGGAGAAAGGGGGAGGAGAGGAAAAGGGAGGGACTAGGAGGAGAAGAGGGAGGGAAAGTTGCAATTGGGATACAAAGTGTGTGTATAATATATATATATATATATATATATATATATATATATATATATAAAGGAGGCCTCCATTTAAAAACCCATACATTTTTGAGCATGGTTATTCACTACCAGCAGATGGGGGGGTCACTCAGGAAGCCGGTATGGAGAGCCTAGCTCCAGATTTGGGGGTGGAATGGTTTTTCTTATCTCACTGTAGGACTGCAGGGCTCCAGAGAAAATTCAATTCTACTATTTTGAGCCAAATTTGAAGCAAGCTTTAAATACTGACCAAGATGGGTTTTGGTCATGATGACTCTCTGGAATTTCCAGCTGTGGCCTTGAAACATATTTTATAGAGGCTAGTTAAGGATTTAAGGACAAACCCATACAGCCACCATATTTTTTTCATGTGGCTTTGTTATTTTCCAAGAACTATAACTCTCAGCATTCCAGGAAATTGCCTGGTCCTTGGCTGGGTGGGGCTTACAGGTTAACTTACACAATCAATATTCTGGTAAGAGCCTCAAATGAACATTGGAATTCAAAGTATACCTAAAAATGGAAACAAGCTCAAAGGAATAATACCAACAAATGTTGTCAGGTGTGGTTCTACAGAGATATAATATAGGAAGATCAGTAAGTTTGAAGCCAGTTTTGTCTACACATTTTTGTCTACACAGCAAGTTCTAGAACAGCAAAGATAGTATAGTGAAACTTATCTTAACAACAAAATACAAAGTACCATTAATACTTTCTGGAACAATTAAGGTGGTTACCTACTGATTATAATTAGGAGAAAGGAGCCAAAAAGAAAGGAGCTAGCAAAGAAAGAACAAAAGTAACTGTAACATTGTAGTTTACTCTAGCTGGTCTCAGACTAGTACCAATGATTCTGGTTGAAGCCTTCTGGCATTTATGAACTCTATATCCTCCCAAGATGCTCATTAAGGTGGATAATTCCTCTACCAACATCCTCAGATGATGGAGGTGGTAAGCAAAAAAAAAAAAAGCTTCTCCAAATGGATTGGAGAGAGAGAAAAAAAACATCTTCTGGCTTTCAGGCATAAATTGCCATCCCAGGCACTCTCCTGTTTTCTAGACCCTGAGACACTAGCTGAGTGTTTCCAGTGGGGTTCAAATGATGGGTTTGCACTGATCTTAAAGGGTCTTCAGAGTTTCAAGGTGGAGAACCAACTTGCATTCAGCATCAGCATGTTGGTCATAATGAAGAAAGTATACACTAATGCCTCATCATCAATAAAGAACTTTTTCACCACAATGCCAAGGCCATCCTCTAGACAAACAGGTCAGTCACTAAACGGGCTTTAATATCAAAGTAAGGTCAGCAACTTTGTTTCTGAGGGGCTTGTTATATGCATTGAAGGAGAGCACAGGTCAATATGGCATTACCAGAGCCCAGCTATCCTACAACAGTAAGCCCTGGATATCCTAACACAGCCAAAGCAAAATAATACGACCTTAATACAATATTATGAAGGTGAGAAGGGCCTTTAAAAGCAGAAATGGTGCTTGCTTCGGCAGCACATATACTAAAATTGGAATGATACAGAGAAGATTAGCATGGCCCCTGCGCAAGGATGACACGCAAATTCGTGAAGCCTTCCATATTTTTCAACAGGTAGCCAAGAAGAGACTTGATACCCTATGAGAATATATAGGGGGAGGTAATCCCCCTCAGGAACAGTCATAGGGGGGGGGGAATAATGGGAAAATGGGGGGGGGGAGGAATGGGAGGATACAAGGGATGGGATAAACATTGAGATGTAACAAGAATAAATAAATTTTAAAAGAAAAAAATTCAATATCAAAAAAAAAAAGCAGAAATGAATAAATCCCTTAAAGAAATACAGGAAAATACAAGCAACCTAGTGAAGAATGTGAACAAAACATTTCAAGACCTAAAAATGTAAATGGAAGCAATAATGAAAACACAAACTGAGAGAATCCTGGAGATTAAAGGCCTAGGGAAGAGAACAGCAACTAAGAGAATGCAAAAGATGGAAGAGAGAATCTTAGGTGTAGAAGGTGCTATATAAGAAATGGATACACTGGTTAAATAAAATGTCAAAATCTAAAAAGTTTCTGACACAAAATATCCTGGAAACTTGGGACACTATGAAAAGACCAGACATATGAATAATCAGAATAGAAGAAGGAGAAGATTACTAGTTCAATGGCTCAGAAAACATTTTCAACAAAAATCAAAGATTTCCCTAACCTAAGGAAAGAGATGCTTATAAATGTACAAGAAACTTATAGAATATTGAATAGATTGGACCTAAAATATCCTCTTGCCACATAATGATGTATAAAACAAAGAAAGAATATTAAAATCCACAAGAGAAAAAGACCAAGTAACAAATAAAAACCTATCAGAATCACATCTGACTTCTCAACAGAGACTATGAAAAAAAGAAGGGCCTAGGCAGATGTCATGCAGTCTCTAAGAGACCACAGATGCCAGCCCAGACTACTATACTCAGGAAACCTTTCTATCACCATAGAGGAAGAAAACAAGATACTCCATGACAAAACCACATTTAAATAATCTATCTGTAGAGGAAATTTAATCTTGCAAAATGCCTGCTCTGGCAATGAATCATATCACAGACCTTCTAGGTCTATGTGATCTAGCTGGAATGCAAAAGCTCCCTGAATTTCAGTATGATCTGGCTAGAATACAGACATGCCCTTAGTACACACCTTTAATTCCTAACAGAAAAGGTAAAGTTAGTTATAGAAGGAAGCACCCATGTTTGAAAATGATGTCTAACTGAGGGGCTGACAAAGTAATGAATAAGAGAAAGATTTGACAGAATGAGTCAGAGATAGGAAAAACCCAACTCTCATGAGACCAGACATGAAAAGAAGCAATTTAAGAGCAGTACAAAGAGAGCATAGGAAGATGCAATTATGGAAGTTGAGTTGAGGTCAGTTGGCAGTCAGTGTGGAGTCAGTTGAGAGGCAGTGCAGTGAGTCAGTTGAGAGGCAGTGCAATCACAGTTCATTTAGTTCTGGCAGTTCAGTTGAGCAATCAGTTTAGTTAAGTTCAGTCAGTTACAAGTCAGTTCAGTTGAATACAGTTAAGTTCATGCAGTTAGTGCATTGAATGCAGTGCAGTGGAGTTGAGTGTGGTCATGAGTTCAAGCAGAGGCAGTTAAAGCCAGAGTTCAGAAAGAACTAGAAAAGGGTGAGCTGATTCATCAGTAAGTCTCAAAAGATGACAGGAGACAGATGGAGAATAAAAGATACTATTACATCTATCCAAAAACCCTGTCCTACAGAAAATACTAGAATGAAAACTCCAACCCAAGGAAATTAACTACACTCAAGAAAACACAGAAAATAAATATATCCCATACCAGAAAAACCAAAAGAAGGGACACAAGGGACACACACACACACACACACACACACACCCGCAACATCTACATAACAGGAATTAATAATCTTTGGTAATTAGTATCCCTCAACATCAATGGACTCAATTTCACAATAAAAAGACACAGGTTACGAGAATGGATGTGAAAACAGAACCCATCATTCTACTGCATACAAGAAACACACCTCAGTAGATATTACCTCAGAGTAAAAGGCTAGGAAAAGGTTTTCCAAGCAAATGGGCCCAGGAAGCAGCCTGGGGTAGCCATAATAATGTCTAATAAAATAGATTTTCAACCAAAATTAATCAAAAGAGATGAAGAAGGACATTTCCTTCTTATCAAAGGAAAAATCTACGAAGATGACATCTCAATTATGAACATCTGTGCCCCAAATGCAAGGGCATCCACAGTCATAAATGAAACATTACTAGAGCTTAAATCACACACAGATCCCCACACATTAATAGTGGGAGACTTCAATAGCTATCTCTCACCAATGAACAAGTCATTGAGACAGAAATTACACAGAGAAATAATGAAACTAACTGATGTTATGGATCAAATGGACCTAACAAATATCTACAGAATATTCTACCGAAACAGAAAAGGATATACCTTCTTCTCAGCACTTCATGGAACCTTCTCCAAAATTGCTCACATATTTGGTCACAAAGGAATCCTTAATGAAGGTACAACATACACAAATTTATGAGACACAGTAAAAGCAGTGCTAAGGGGAAAGTTCACAGTACTGTCTTCATAAAGAAATTGGAGAGATCCCATACTATCACTTTCAAAGCACACAAGAAAGCTCTAGAACAACAACAACAAAAAAAGCAAATACATCCAAGGGTGGTAGAGAGCAGGAAATAATCAAACTTAGGGATGAAATCCATAAATTAAAAATAATACTAAGAATCAACACAACAAAGAGCTAGTTCTTTGAGAATCAAGAAGAGAGAAAAACCATTAGCCAAAACTAACTAAAAGGCTGAGTGACAATATCCAAATTAGCAAAATAAGAAATGAGAAGGGAGACATAACAACAGATACTAAGGAAATCCAAAAAATCATTAGATCTTAGTTTAAAAACCTGTACCTCATGAAATTGGAAAATCTAAAGGATATGTTTACTTTCTTGTTGGTATCACTTACCAACATTAAATCAAGATCAGCTACAACATTTAAACAGACCTATAGCCCCTAAGTAAATAGAAGCATTCATTAAAAATCTCCCAACTAAAATAAGCCCTAGGCCAGATGGTTTTAATGCAGAATTCTAGTAGACTTTCAATGAAGAGCTAAAACTAATACTCCTCAAACTATTCCACAAAATAGAAACAGAAGGAGTATTACCAAACTCATTCTATGAGGCAACGGTCACCCTGATACCTAAAACACACAAAGACTCAATAAAGAAAGAAAATTTCAGACCAATCTCCCTTACAAACATTGGCTCAAAAATACTCAATAAAATACTCACAAACTGAATCCAAGAACAGATCAAAAACATGACCCACCATGATCATGTAGGCCTCATCCCAGGCATGCAGGCATGGTTCAACAATATGAAAGTCCATTACTATAATCCATCACATAAAACAAAATGGGAAAAAACCCCACATGATCACATGATCATGTCATTAGATGCTAAAAAGGTCTTTGACAAAACCCAATACATTTCACATTAAAAGGCTTGGAGAGATCAGAAATACAAGGCACATGCCTAAACACAATAAAGGTTATATACAGCAAACTAATAGCCAACATCCAGTTAAATGGAGGAAACTTAAAATAATTCTATTAAATCAGAGATAAGACAAGGCTGCACATTCTCTCCATACCTATTATTCAATATAGTGCTTGAAGTTCTAGCTAGATCAATAAAACAACTAAAGGAGATCAAGACAATACAAATTGGAAAGGAAGAGGCCAAAGTATCACTATTTGCAGATGATATAATAGTATACATAAGTGAGACCCAAAATTCTACCAGAGAACACCTGCAGCTGATAAACACCTTCATAAAAGTGGTTGGATATAAAATTAACTAAAAAAAATCAGTAGTCCTCCTTTATATAAGTGATAAATGAACTGTAAAAAAAATAGAGAAACAACACCTTTGTCAATAGCCACAAATAATATAAAAGAAAAAGACATTTATGACAAGAACTTCATGTCTCTGAAGGAAGAAATTGAAGAAGATATCAGAAGATGGAAAGATAGCCAATGCTCTTGAATCAACAGAATTAACATAGTAAAAATGGCTATCCTACCAAAAGCAATCTAAAGATTCAATGAGATTTCCATCAAAATTCCAACAGAGTTCTTTATAGACCTTGAAAGAGCAATTCTTAACTTCATGTGGAAAAATAAAAAATCCAAGAGAGCTAAAACAGTACTATGCAATAAAAGAACTTCTGGAGTTATTACCACTTCTGATTTCAAGCTGTACTTCAGAGAAATAGTAAAAAAAAAAAAAAAAAAAAAAAAAAAAAAAAAAAAAAAGTATGGTATTTGCCTAAAAACAGACAGGTTGATCAATGGATTCAAATAGAAAACCAACAATAAACCTACACAACTATGGACACCTGAGTTTTCGCAAAGAAGCCAAAATCACACAATGGAAAAACAAAGAAAGCATCTTCAACAAACGGTGCTTGTCTAACTGGATATTTTCATGTAGAAGAATGCAGATAGATCCATATTTATCACCCTGCCCAAAAGTCAAGTCCAAGTGGATTAAAGACCTCAACATAAAATCAAAGACACTGAATCTCATAGAAAAGAAATTGGGAAAGACCCTTGAACTCATTGACACAGGAGACATCTTCCTGAAAAGAACACCAACAGTTCAGGCATTAAGATCAACAATTAATAAATGGGACATCATGAAACTTAAAAGCTTCTGTAAGGCAAAGGGCACTCTCAACAGAACAAAACTGCACGTACAGATTAGGAAAAGATCTTTACCAACCTTACATCCCACACAGCACCAATATCCAAAATATATAAAGAATGCAATAAATTAAACACCAACAAACCAAATAACCTAAATAAAAAATGGAGTACAGAGCTAAATAGAGATTCTCAACAAAGGAATATCGAAAGACTGAGAAACACTTAGATGTTCAACATCCTTACTCATCAAGGAAATGCAAATCAAAAATGGCTCTGAGATTCCATCTTACATCTATTGAAATGGCTAAGATCAAAAACTCAAATGACAGCACATTGCTGGTGGGAGTGCAAACTTGTACAACCACTTTGGACATCAATCTGGTGCTTTCTCAGAAAACTGGGAATAGTGCTACCTCAAGACCCAGCTAATCCACTCCTGGGCATATACCCAGAAGATGCTCTACCATACAACAAGGACATTTGTTCAACTATATTCATAGCAACTTTATTTGTAATAGCCAGAATCTAGAAACAGTCTAGATGTCCCTCAACTGAAGAATGGATAAAGAAACTCCAGTACATTTACACAATGGAATACTACTCAGCTACTAAAAGCAATGACATCATGAAATTTGTAGGCAAGTGGGAAGTAACCCAGACCCAGAAAGTCATGGATGATGTGTATTCACTTATAAGTGGATATTAGTCATATGTAGATGATAACCACAGTACGACACACAGAACCAAAGAAGTTAAGTAAAAGGGAGGATGCAAGGGAGGATGCTTGGATCTCACTCAGAAGGGGAAATAAAATAGACACAGGGTTGGAAAATAAAAAGAAGAGGAAGGGTAGAGTTGGGAACAGGAGAGATCAAGCTGGGGGACAATGGAGGGAGAGTACTGGGAGAGACAAGTGGATTGGAGGGAGCATCTCTGGGATGAGCTAAAAAACCTAGAACAATAGAAACTCCCAGTAATCTATGAGGATGACCCTTGTTAAGACTCCTAGCAATGGGAGATATGGAGCCTGAAATGGCCATCTGCTGTAACCAAACAAGATTTCCAATACAGGGAGTGAGATGCAAACGCAGTCTCAAAACCTTATACCCACAATTTCCCTGCCTACAGGATGTGCAGGGATTAAGATGGAGCAGAATTTGAGAAAAGGGACCAAACAATGACTGGGCCAGCGTGAGACCCATGCCACAAGAGGGAGCCCACCTCTGCCTGACACTATTAATGATACTGTGCTATACTTGCAATTAGGGGCATCCATCCTCAGAGGGCCTTCACCTAACAAATGTTTGGCCCACAGTCAAACATTGAGTGGAGCTTGGGGAATCCAGTGGAAAAGGGAGCGGAAGAATTGAGGGAGACATAGAGTTGAAGGACACCACAAAGAAACCTGCAAAGTCAAATAATCAGAGCCCATGGGGGCTCATGAACTGCCAGCCAGTGAGTGTGAATGGGATGGGCCTAGGCCCTCTCCATATATGTGCAGCTGGGTCTCCATGTGGGACTCCCTAAAGCAGGAGCAGGGCTTTCTCTGACTGCAGTGCCTGCCTTTGGGTCCCTTTCCCCTGCCTGGCTGCCTTATCTAGTCTCAGTTGAAGAGAATGCACCTAGACTTGCTATGGCTTGATGTGCCTGTGGTGGCTGATGATAATGGGAGGCCTCTCCTTTCTTGAGAAAAGGAGAGGAAAGGGGTCAGGGGAAGTGAGAGGGAGGGGCTGGGAGGAGAGGAGGAAGGGAAGCTGCAATTGAGACATAAAGTGAATAGATAACTTAGTTAATTTTTTTTAATGCAAGTGATAGACAGTTTTATCTCAATGTGTAAGTATATTGTTTTCAAAATTCTCTAGGCAAAGCAGTAAATCAACAAAGTTTGACATCAACTCAGGCTGGTGACTAACCTCAATTGTCTCCAGTTGATTCTAATGACATTTGAAAGTACATTGTCAATATTTTCATTTGAAATGTGCTATGGCGGCATAGTAGTAAACAAGTACAGTAATAGGACTATGGAGGATCAGGAGTGCAAAGTAATCCTAAACAACATAGCAAGTTCAAAGCCACCCTGGGCTATATGAGACTCAGTCCTAAAACTTAAACAAAAAATCAAAATCTGAAATACAATAATCAATGTATCAAACGAACTTCTACCAAAGTCTCCAAGTTCCCCATTTTGCTAGTAAGATGAACTGGTACACCATTTGAAAAATTCTAGTCTTTGTTTTTTGTTTTGTTTAGAGGTGTGTGCATGCATGCACGTGTGTGTGTGTGTGTGTGCGCGCGCGCGTGTGCGTGCGCGTCCCTATGGTCAGAAGCAACTCAGAAATTCCCTCTCTCAACATTTTATTTAGCATCATTCGAAAGAGATCATTTCAGTGTAATCACTGAAGATAATATGACATCAAATTTGGATTTGATAACTAAAACTATTTGTAGTGGCACAACCAAATCCACAGAAAATCTTCTGAAACTGGGATTAGGACATAGGTCAGTTGGTAGAATGATTACCTAGCATGCACAATGCCTCGGGTTCCACTCTTAGCACCACAGAACCAGACATACATGCATACCTATAATCCAAACACTTAGGAGATAGAGGCAAAATAATCTGAAACAAGTTCAATGTTATCCTCGGACCTTGGAAACAATAAGAAACCCTGTCTCAGAAAAATTCTAAAGTCAACATTATGGCTCAGTGGATAAAGGCATCTGCCACCAAGAAGAATGACCCCAGTTCAATCTCTGGAACTCATATGGCAGAAAGAACAAATCTACTCCTTCAAGTTATCCTGTGACCTCCAAAGGCACACCTTGATGTGTGTGTATGTTTTCATGTGAACACACATTAATAAATGCAAATTTTAAATTCCTTATGGACTCTATAAAAGAATGGAAGACAATCATAGTCTATATGATCAATGTCCAGAAATCTACTATAGGCAGATCTATGGGAAGTCTGCATTTTGTATTTGACTATGAGGGTTACAGCAGTAGACCATAGAGAAGGAAAACATTCAGCGTGCTCCTCCTTCCTCACCAGAACTTTTAAATTATGTCTCCCTTGAAAATGGACAGAGCTAAGGATCTGGTCCATAATCCCCTCATTAGTGAATTTTCAGAGAGAAATGTATGGATTTCTTAAAGACCCGCAAATCTACCTTGCACCTCAAAGATTTCTGGGAGCAACAGTACAGGCAGAGAAATTTCTCATCAACAAATCTCTCACCTTAACTGTATCAATTCCCTGAAAAGGCACCAGACAGCTGCCCATCCTTTATAAGATATGCCTTTTCTGATTTCTCTATTTGCATTTTGTTCTTTCATGCCCAATTATCATGCATAATTTAACTGCATGATTTAATTAATTGCCAAAATTCAAAAGTGCAAAATTTTATGTATAAATAATTACTGACATAGGCAAGCAGCTCTTATTTCAGAATAAACAGCCGGGAGCTAATTGTGCTTACAATTACCTAATTGAAAGTGTAGCAACTTCTGAATTTGCTTTGTATTCAAAACAGATTCCATCTTTTTAAATTAAAAAATAGTTTGCAATTTAAAAGAGTAAATATAAGACTTTAGAAGCCACAGGGAGTAATATCTAATTAGAACATCAGTGAACCATTTTGAGTAGATGAGAAAGATCTTAGGCCTGTGGTTCTTGTTACAGCTGACAGATTCTATAAGACTGACAAAGAACAGTGAAAGAAGATATGGAAATTTTCATAGTGTTTCCTGAAAACTGTTAAAGGCCAACTTTGAGGTTTCTTCTTTCTCATATCAAATCTTCTATTACTTCCATGTAAGAAAAAAAGGACTTACTAATTACTTTGGTTAGTGATAAAACCTTCGTTGGATCGTTTTTCATTGTGGTTATTTTATTGCTTATGATAAACAAACTTTTGAATAAAGTAAACCAAATGTATTTTTAATGTTTTTTTTTTCAGGATTACTTTCAGGTGGTCTTCTAAGCCTGGGAATATTTTTCACACAGCACACATACCAAATGGAACTCCATTTATTTGAAATCTCACTATATGTTATCTACTATCAACTGGAGATAAAATGCTGAGCTATGTCCATAGACTTGTAACCCGCATTGCTTACTGATACTTGTAAATACAAGCTCCTTTCTTCTCCATTAAGTTATTTTGTTTGTCTGTTTTGGAGGTTTTTTTTGAGACAGGGCTTCTTTGTATAGACTTGGCTATCCTGGACTTGCTGGGTCGACCAAGCTGGCCTCAAACTCACAAAGATCCGCCTTCTTCTGCCTCCCAAGTGCTAGGGTTACAGGCAAGCACTACCGTGTCCAGCCCCTCAGGTTATTTGTAACTATATAAATTAATGGTTTTAAATCCCAACTTAGTTTAAATCTGCAACATATGCACCACACTGAGTAGAATGTATTTTATTAGAAATGATGCATCACAATAATTTCAGCAGCAATATTTCAGTGATAGTAAAGTCATATCCAGGTGCATTGGGTCGTGTTTGCAATCCTAGCACTACTGAGGATAGAGCACAGGCCCTGAGGATCAGGAATTTGAAGGCAACCTTAAGTACATGTCAGAAATAAAAGAGAGAGAGAAAAAGAGAGAGAAGAGGAAAAGAAAAAAGAAAGGAATGAAGGAAAGCAAAGCAAAGCAAAAGAAAGGAAAGGAAAGGAAAAGAGTGAGGGGTATGCTTTGTTAACATCTAAATTGCAAATTTACATATAATGGTCTTCATGAGGGACTAGTTGCATCTACACATCAATCAAATAAGATGTATCAAGGTTTTTATTTTGTTTGGGGGGGATTGTTGTTGTTGTTTGTTTGTTTTGTTACCTATTTTCCATTCTAGTTCATAGTGAAAAGTACCTGTTTCGGGGCTTGTGGTGTAGGTCACTGGTGGAATGCTTGCCTAGGGGGCATGAAGACTAGGCACTATTGAAGACAAAAAAAAGAGAAACTGTCTTGTGTAGCATTGACTTTTTATGCTTTTCTGACTATCTTTAGCATTCACCTTCTGCCATACAGAGCTCTGTATTAAATTATATGTGTATAACAATTCTCATTATTTCCTCTCTTCCAGTTTTGAAATCAAATGTAACTCGATAAAAAAGATTGGCCTCCAATTTTGATGGTGTTTACTATTGGACATGTTGTGAAAATAGAAATAAAGGCCGACAGAGAACTGACTAGACTACAGCATCATCTGTAAATGAATGGTGAACAAATAAGATCTGTAAGTATGTACTAAGTCTTTCAAGTTCTGAAAAGAACACAGTCAGCTTTTTGAACATGTGACCAAGGACAGGGGCGGTCGGTCACTCAGCAGTAAAGTTGTTGCTTAGCCTGTCTATGCAGCACTCTGGGTTTAAACCCTAACATCAGAAAAAAAAAGTAGTGAAATTCTAGCAGAAGCTTTGAATTTTTATAAACTACTTGAAAGTATATTTTAAATAGGCACCTCTCTTGTTTCCATGCCTACACATGCAAATAAAAGTGGGGACACAATGGCCTGACTCTGTGCCAAGGAAGAGCTGAGTATGGCAAGAAATCGTGTGCTACTCCCTTAGATGGTCTTAAATGTGCTTGAACACCTTATGTTCCCTGTCTCTTGCTTTGCCTACCGCCTCAAAATCCTTCACAAACATTATTTTGTGATGGTCACCCCGACTGATGCCAAATACTAAGTTACAGGATTCTGTGGCTCAACTAGTCTTAACCTTAGAATACCAAAATTAGGATTCTCAGTGATTAACTAAGGGGAAAACTCAGGGTGAGCCAAGACAAAAGCTAATTTCCTGCAGAGCTTCACTTGGTGCCTCAAGGTAAATGACTGAGCCCTGCCTAATGTCAGCTTCAGGAAAAGATTTCCGAGCCAGGAAGAAGGACTTAAGAATTCTGAAAATTGCCCTCTGTTTATACTTTAGTTCCGAGGACTTGATAACTCTCTTAAATTTGACTCAGTGCTTTAACCAGAATGCTTCCATATTGAAAGCATTAACTACATGGTTTCTGGCTGGAAAATGCAAGTAAGTTCCAGTTATCTCAATCATGAAGACCGAAAGAGCAAGGGCCACCCTGCCTGGAAAACATAATTAGCTTCTTAGTTGTGTGGGGTTAAGAGAAAATGGAAGTAAACATTGCTGACACCACTGAGGGGATATTGCCGAATCCCCAGGCATACATAGGCCTTGGGAAAGGAGAGACATGAGCCCTGGTGTTTTAGTACTTCTGGGCCTGACCAATAATTAATAACAGTCATCTAAAACTGAGAGAACATTCCATATTAGTAAGCATTAAAGAGTAGCATGCCTTAACCATGGTGTGGTATCCAAGACTCTTTTGTATCCTAATTTTCCCAAATTTCATTGATCTATGATTAACTTTAACTTATAGGATGCTGAGTTTTGTCTTTTACCAAAAAACCTTGTACTCTTTATTCACACTTAATAGTTAAAAATGGGTAAACTAAACTGTGTAACATTGTTCTATAGATAGGATATTATTTAGTGTTCAGCACAAGAGAGGAGACTGATTTCTTTTAAATGTTTTCAAATTATATACTTCCTTACTGATGTGGGAAAAATAAGCTCTAATTTAGTTGGACTCTCTGGATAATGTTACATGTTAGTTTGTTGTTGAGCATCCACGTATCTCTTTTCAACTCTCAATTATTTGTTTATTTGAAGTAGGCTAATTTCAGCAGATGTTGGAATCCAGCTAGAGCTCTGTGTGGATAGTGTGAGGGGGAAGGGCTGGAGGTCAAGATCATAAGGGATTGAAAGCAGAATAAAACCAGAGTCAGGCCTGAGACTAGTCATGGAGTTCAGAAAGAAAATGTAACATGCACAGGGAGCTGGAAAGTTTGAATAGAATCCAAAGGTAGGACATAATGCAGATAGACAAGGAGTGAGAAACTGAAAAGGGCATAGGAGCGTAACTTAGATCCTACAGCGCTTGCCTAGCATACCTGAAGCCTGAAGCTTGATCTGAAGCACCAGATAACCAGGCCTTGTAATCTCAGAACTCAGGAGATACAGGCAAAATGTTCAGGGATTCAAAATCATATTTGTCAATTCCTGATGTGGGAGTGAGAACCAGGAAAGAGGATGTGCTACTTCTTGCCAATTAACACCCAACAGGCTACAGATCCAGTGTCTTGGAAACTGTCTCTTGTGCTGGGGAGACTCTTGTAGGTGAGTGGCAAGCAGAGTGCTGGCCTAATTTTTTCAAGGCCCTTGGTTCCATCCTTAGCACTACAAGATATATATATATATATATATATATATATATATATATATATATATATATATATAGAGAGAGAGAGAGAGAGAGAGAGAGAGAGAGAGAGAGAGAGAGACCTCCTTGATTACAGAACTCATTTGAGGAGAGTATGCAAGCTTAAACTATCTACATCTAGCCAAATGGTTGAACAAAATATATTAACTGCCTGTAAATCAGCATCAATTTGATGCATGAAGGGGCCCTCTGAGCATTAGGGGCCCCATTCTATCTCCTAGGAAGCAGCTTAAAAAAGACCCTTGACCTTTTGTTCATTAAAAAAATAGATCTGCATCTGAAATATATATCTATCAAACAGGGACAGATGATCTATCAGCAGATTCTTGAGCATATAAAGCAACCGGTGTGACACAAATACAAAGGGAATTCAAATGAAGGTAGTCTTTTTATGCAAAAAGGTCCTTTCCAATTAAAGCCAGTGAAAAGCAATATATTGTCTTTGTCTTCATGTGGAACACCATGTCCCTGAAGAGGTGCTATCCATTATCTTCAACCTAAAATTGAATATTGAGCATGTTTATAGAATGCCTCTTCAAGCAGAATTGAAATTCTCACAAATGTATATATTTAAATGACACTCATTGTGTGAAATTAGAGGACATGGAAAATTCTTTGTGCAGTGACCTAAAAGGGCCAGTTAATCAACAGTGATGTGTATGGGGTCATATGGCTGGGCTTGTAATCAGTCTTATTCCAACTTTGTACAAATAACTATGTGAACAGTATACATTGTTCTGGGAAACAGAAAATTGATAGGAATGATTTCGCTATTGCATAAAAACACAAAAGAGCCTTTTCACTATTATTATTCAAGTAATTCATTCTAATAATTTTTGAATAATTGAACATAAATGATCTTTGTCTATTTTTATCATTGCAAAATTAATACTTAGCTGTAGTGGATGTAAACATACTTTTGTTTTGGTCCCAAGTGTGGGATAGGTATTGGATGTAAACATGTTTTTGTTTTGATCCCAAGTGTGGGATGGGGAACAGATTTGTGAGAGAACAGGTGAGGTTAATCCACTTAGAAGTCAAACTATCTCCTGGGGGTGTCTTGGTATTGTTTGACTGTTCATCTATCCAAGAGAAGACCACTCCAGAGAATGCTTTTGCAGCTGATCTGAGGTCTGGCTGCTGTCCCAGGTTCCCACAGCAGCTTTGGTGGTATTGCTGGTCTGCTGAAATTCTGCCAACTACACCAGGGGAATCGCTCTCAGGAACTGAATTCAACAAGGTCTAATTCTCCCGTTCCCATTAACCTCCTTTCTCTCCTATCTAGAGTAGGTGGGTTGGAAGGGAGGTATAAGCATTTAAAGAACCCCAAATAAAGTAGGTTTTAGAGAAAAAAAGAACAAGAATATTTTTTAATTCAGACAGAAGTAATTATGTATGCTACTTTAGGACATTTCATTTATGTGTGCTATACTATTGAAACAATGTTGTACACACAATTTTGTGTTTTGATTTTATATATTAACATTATTATAATAGTCTTCATATAATTAAAGAAAAGTCTACATGGTATTTGCTGGTTAGTTTGTGTCAAATGACACAAAGTAGAGTCACTTGAGAAGAAGGACCCTCCATTGAACAATAGCCTTCATCTGACTGGGCTGTGTGCCTCTCTGCAAGCCATTTTCTTGAATAACTATTAAAATGGAAGGGGCCACCTAGTGTGCATAGTGACTCCCTGGACAGGGGCTCCTAGGTTGAAAAAAAACAAACTGAACTGAGTAGTATTCCATAGTGTAAATGTACCACAGTTTCTTTATCCATTCTTCTACTGAGGGACACTTAGGCTGTTTCCATGTTCTGGCTATTATGAATAAGGCTGCTATGAACATGGTTGAGCAAATTTTCTTGTTGTGTGCTGGAGCATCTTCTGGCTATATTCCAAGGAGTGGAATAGCTGGGTCTTGAGGAAGCCCTGTTCCCATTTTTCTGAGATAGCACCAGATAGATTTCCAAAGTGGCTGTACTAGTATGTATTCCCACCAACAATGAAGGAGTGTTCCTCTCTCCCCACATCCTCGCCAGCATGTGGTGTCGCTTGAATTTTTGATCTTAGCCATTCTGATGGGTGTAAGGTGGAATCTCAGAGTTGTTTTGATTTGCATTTCCCTGATGACTAAGGAGGTTGAGCATTTCTTTAAGTGTTTCTCAGCCATTTGATACTCCTCTGTTGAGAATTCTCTGTTTAGTTCCAAGCCCCATTTCTCAATTGGGTTATTCGGTTTGGTGGTGTTTAATTTCTTGAGTTCTTTATATATTTTGGATATTAGACCTTTGTCAGATGTAGGGTTGGTGAAGATTTTTTCCCAGTCTGTAGGCTGTCGCTTTGTTCTCTTGACAGTGTCTCCTGCCTTACAGAAGCTTCTCAGCCTCATGAGGTCCCATATACTAATTGTTGACATTAAGGCCTGGGCTATTGGTGTTCTGTTCAGGAAGTTGTCTCCTGTGCCAATGTGTTCCAGGCTCTTCCTCACTTTTTTTTCTAACCGACTTAGTGTCTCTGGTTTTATGTTGAGGTCTTTGATCCACTTGGACTTGAGTTTTGTGCATGGTGACAAATATGGGTCCAGTTGCATTTTTCTACATGTAGGCATCTAGTTGGACCAGCACTATTTGTTGAAGATGCTATCCTCTTTCCATTGAATAGATTTTGGCTTTGTCAAAAATCAAGTGACCATATGTGTGGATTCATTTCTGGGTCTTCAATTCAATTCCATTGATCCACTAGCCTATTGCTATGCCAGTACCATTTCCGAAATTTGTGGAGAAATGGATTAAACTAGAAATGATCATAATGAATGAGTTAACCCAGAAGCAGAAAGAGTCAAATGGCATATACTCACTTATATCTGCACACTAGCCCAAGGAGCATGTCCCATGAAAGCCTTCACTTACCAGGAAAGTGTGTCAGAGGGGAGGACATCCTATTGGGACTTTAGGTGAGAGAAGCATGGAAGAATGGGGAAATAGAAGTATCCAGAGGGCCCTTAAAACTTACAAGAAGAACATTATGATGGGCAGATCTGGGCTCAGGTGCCTTGCTCAAACTATGGCACCAGCCAAGGACAATAAGTGCAGTAAACTTTGAACCCCTACCCAGATCTACCCAATGGACAGGACATTCTCCACAGTTGAGTGGAGAGTGGGGTCTGACTTTCACACGAACTCTGGTGCCCCATATTTGGCCACATCCCCTTAATGAGGAGGCCTGATGGCACTCGGAGGAAGGATAGCAGACTACCAAGAAGAGACTTGATACCCTATGACCATGTACAGGGGCAGAAAGTCCCCCTCAGGAACAGTCATAGGGGAGAGGAGTAAGGGGAAAGTGGGAGGGAGGGAGGAATGGGAGGATACAAGGGATGGGATAACCATTGAGATGTAATATGAATGAATTAGTAAAAAATGATATTAAAAAACAACAAGCTGAGCATGCCGCCCTGCAGCCTGCCTTCATGGCCACTACTCCAGGTTCCTACTGAGTGCCTGCCCTCATGTTCTCAGTAATGTATCATGGCCTTGAAGAGAAAGTAAAATCTACCCTTTCCTCCTCCCAAGTTGCTTTTAATCACTGTTTATTTACAGCAAGTGAAAGCAAACTAGGACAGTTAACTTTAGAAGTTGCAAAATTCATAACTACATGGAGATACCATAATTAATTTAGAAATCATCTGCTTTTGGACACTTAAGTTGCTTATACTTTTCTCTATTGCAATGAGATAATCATCTTGGTGCATCAAACTTTAGAGTATTTTCAAAGAAATGGTGTGCCTAAAACTATTTCTTTACCTCAAAGAAATGAAACTATAAGGTGAAGGAAACTCTTGTGGCCCTTGATACACATTGCAAAATTGTTTAACAAAAGCTGTGGCTTTGCAGCCATCTCTATTGGAAGAAACAGCGAGAACAGGACACAGAGAAACTGAATTAACTCCAAGACTGCATGGAAACTACAATCTCAACATAAAATATTTAGGCGTTTCTCAACTTAGATTTTTTTTTTTACATTTTAAATTGTGTGCATGTGTGCATTTATGCACATGTGAATGCAGGTACCACTGGAGGCTAGAAGAGGGTTCAGATACCCTGGAGCTAGAGTTACCGGCAGTCACAAGCCACCTGATATTGGTGCTAAGAACTGAACACATGTTCTTTTCAAGGGCACTACTCTCTCTTAACTATTGAGTCATCTCTTCAACTCCCCAAAAGCTTAGTTTCATAAGTTAACCTGTTTATTTGTACTTGTGCTAATAGTTAAAAGAAAGTCCAATTTTTATGTCAGGTTAGAAGATATGAAAGTTGTCACTGAGAGTGTGGATAGTGCTTCGAGGGTGGTAACGATCATTCCCTAATTTATTTTTCAGATGTGGCTTATGTTGTATATATTTTTCTCTTAGTGTGTTCGGCTTGTATACATTTTCAAATAATATGAATAAACAAGACAGTTTAAAAAGTATTATGCATATATT
This sequence comes from Acomys russatus, assembly GCF_903995435.1. Taxonomy (NCBI): domain Eukaryota; kingdom Metazoa; phylum Chordata; class Mammalia; order Rodentia; family Muridae; genus Acomys; species Acomys russatus. The sequence goes on along the minus strand of NC_067169.1, from coordinate 121,411,436 downwards.
TAAACTTCCTACTCCCACTGGAAAATAAAACATTACTCATTTCATACTTTAATTTAAAAAAAAAACAGTAACTTCAAAAAACACAGGAATTTAAAAAAAGTTTTCCTAAGAGTTGAAAAGATGGCTCAGCAGCAAAGAGCATATGTTGTTCTTGCAGGGGCCATAGACCAAATTTTCAGTACCCACATGATGGCTCAAAATCATCTAGTAATTTCAGTTTTATGTGATTCAGTGCCCACTTCTGGACTCTGTAGGTATCAGGCATATATGTAAAGTTACATACATGTAGGTAAAACATTCATACACATAAAAACAAAAATAAATAATTTTTAAAAAGTTATCTTAACTAAGTTATATTAAAGAGGCACTTATAAACAAAGTCATTTTCTTAAAAAGCAAGAGTCATTATGAAGCCTATGGCTTATAACTAAAGAAGCATTCAGAAGTAAATATAGACACTGCAGAATGAAGTAGGGCAGAATAGCAAACTTCCCAGACATTCCATTTTCTCTTTTGCTTTTTAGACACAGGCTTACAAAATAGTTAGACTGGCCTTGATTTCCTGGCTCAAGTGATTTTCCCTTCTCAGGTCCCTAGTAGCCGGGACTTGTAGGTATATGCCCCATACCTGCTTTGTTGATTTCACTTTTTGTATTGAGTTTTGAAGCACAATCTCATGGTCTCAAATGCCCTGAATAGCCATGAACTGATCTTTCTGCCTCCATCTCCAGGTATGACTGCAGGCATGCTCTTGAGTCCAGTTTTCAAAGCTGATCTACTGAGTGTGAAATGGTAAAAAGCACTTCACATGCTACAGACTAGTCTTTCACAAAACTAATAGTCAAGATGATGCAACTTCCCACTCTTGGTGCTTCTGTATGCTCTAATCAAAGTATGCACATTTTAGGTGTAATACTTGTGCATGCTTAACTGACTATGGTGCAGTATAAACAAAACTTTCGCATGCACTAAGGAACAAAAGTTTTGAATTACTCACTTTATTGCAATATTTTCTTTATTGAAGTGACCTAGAACTAAAGCTCTTCTGTATGTGTGGATTAATGAATGCGTATATATTGCAATATTATATCTCTGAGCAAAACCCCACTTGGTCTGTGAGTTGTGTTTATTGTACGATCCTGTTAGCTAACATTTTGTTGGTGATTTATATTTTGAGAGAGGGTCTCATGTAGTCCAGACTGGTCTCAAACTTTGAACTTCTGATCCTCTTGTCTTTGCCTCAAGAGTGCTAAGGTCACAGATGAGCGCCCCTACACTCCGTTTATAGGGTGTTTCACATAGAAACTTAGGCCTTGTGCACACTAGGCAACTACTTTATCAGCTGAGCTTCAGCCCCAGCACTGATGATAGTTTATATTTTATTTATTTACTTTTTAATATGGTAGATAAGCTATATTTCCAGACCTTGTGAATGACTTTTAAATTAATATTCATAAAGAAGAATTGGTGTTTCGTTTTCCTATACTGTTTTTCTCTGGTTTGAGTATTGTAAGCGCCAAAGTTAACCTGTAACGCCCACATGCCCAAGGACCAGTTAATGTCCTGGAATGCTGGGAGCTGTAGTTTCTTTGGAAATGAAAACACCATGTGGGAAACAGGATGGTTGTGTGGGTTTTTTTCTTGAAGACGCCCCTACAACAAGTGTCTCATCACCATTCACTAGGAAACCAGGGGTGGACCTGGCTAGAGCCCATTTTTGTAATCAATAGTTTATTAAAGCTTGCTTCAAATTTGGTTCAAGATTGTGTAACTGTGGATTAACAGTACCAACTTAATACTGGCTTATAGAGTACACCAGAGTGTTCCCTTGTCTATTAGTAGAGCTTCTTTCTATAAGTATTGGTGTAAATTATGTAAACATTTAGTAGACTTCAATTATGAAACCCAAGGAGAACACCTACATACGGTGAAATTAGAAGCACCCCAGGATGATACTGTAAGGCTCTCTCTCTCAGCCTAAGCCCGGGAACATGACCCAGGCAAGCTTGGGAAAGTGACCCAGAAAGAATTGAAGGCCAGTTCCAGTTTCTGAGATCAAAGTGGCCAACTGAGATAAACAATTTCCACTAAGGTAAACAATTTTCAGAAAAGTACCATCTGGAAATTCTCTGGAAACTCCCCAACACCCCTCCCTGCCAAGAATAGCCCCCAAGACCAATGACCCCTGCAATAGCCAATAACATTTAGACAAGCTCGGGGTGCTACCCTCCCTGCTGAGGCCCCCTGACTCGAGTCAGCAATAAACCTTGTGCTTTTGCATCAACACTGTGGTCCTCAAGTGGTCTCTCGCGATGACCCCCCTACCCAAGTAGACTCTAGGGTCCAACAATACAAAGTGAACAAGCAATTCACCAGCACCTCCGAAAATCTTTCTTCTTCCGAACTTTTTTAGGTATCTTCTTCTGCTTTTTTGTAGGATTCTGGTCTTCATCCACATGAGCACTCCCTTCTGTCAAAGCACTGATATCACTGAGGTGTGTGGGAATCAAGCTGTGAGCTCATAACGCTTGCTCGCTTTCGCCGTCCCTTCTCTTGCTTGCTAACACTTATCCGCACCATCATGCCCTCTTCATAGTTAATCCTATGCTGGTCCTCCTGACTCTGGCAAGTGACTTGAGGGTTCCAGGGGTCATGGATTTCCTCTGGGGCATCAGGGCACTGATGGAGCTGCTCAGCGCCCACCTCTTGGCTTTTTCCAGCCACTTTTGTTCCCGCTTGGCTCTGTCTCACCGGAATGTACTGGAATCAAGCATTGCGGGGGGCGGGGGACATATTTCTTAGATGCTCCAGATTTCTTTTCTACAGCCTCGGAGTGGCCCTCCTCTTCTTCATCTTCCTATTCATCTTCAGAGCTCAACTTGCTTATCATATTGCTGGGATGAGGTTTAAAATGAAGTGGGTCATTGTCATTGAGGCTGCCTGTCACTGCAGTCTTGACCAGTTTGTCAATTTGATACTTCAGTTTTTGGTCCAAAGGACAAACAGCACCCCCTCCTTGAAGGCCATCTCCTTGGCCCGCACTGCTCTGGCCGCAACCTGAAAAATGGTGCCAGTGGCTGCAGCCCAGAGTCCCTGAGAGCTCACCTGAGCGTGGTCCCATGGTCCTGTGGAGAGAGGGCATGGACGATCCACATGATAGAATTTATTTTTTTCTGGGAAACACCCGTACTGTGTTTTGGAGCAGTGGCTGTGCAGTCACAGCTGTTCCACGGATCAGACACAGTGTGCGATCGACGCCATCTTGGATGATTTCGGCTTAGTATTTCTAATACATTGCGCTAAGTGTTTCCTCCCAATCAGGCCGCTCTTGGGGGTGAACATTTCTGTGTAGCTCTGGAACACAATCCTCCTCCTCAGAATGCATTGAGGACCTCATCTCTCCAACCCGCGGCCCCAGGCCCTCCTTGAGGGTTTTCAAACGTGTTACTGAACTTGACAGGTCTGACTCGAGCACCTCCGGAGCAGCCATTTTGCCATGCCTCAAATTTTTAAAGATTTATTTTTATTTTATGAGTATGAGTATTTTGCTTGCATGTGTGTCTGTGTAGCACACGTGTGCCTAATGCTCATGGAGGCTAGAAGAGTGTGCTTGATTCCCCTGAAACTTGAGTTGTCCGCTGCCACTTGGCTTCTGGGAATTGAAGTTACATCCTCTAAAAGACAGCCAGTCTTTTAGCCACTGAGCAATCTCTCCAATTCCTGGTCTCAGACTTTTGATCTGCCTGTCTTAGCTTCTCCAGTGCTGGGCTCATGGGCCACCATACCTAAGTTCATTAACCTTTTTATTTCTATAATACCAGAGGTTATGTTTCCTTTCTTACTCCCGATTTCAGTAATTTGTATCTTCTTACTTTTTTTTTCTTTTCTTACCTAGTATAGGAATACTTTTTAAACTATTTTAATTTTGAGTTCTTTAAATCTCTTTCTTTCTATTCATCCCCAATCCCCTCCAACACCCCAACACCAGGTAGGAAAGAAAGAAGATTAGTGGGGAGAGGGGGTGTAGTTTTCCTTAGTTGCTTCCTGATGTTTAGGGTTGTGAGGTTCTTTGGGGACAAGTCCAACCCTCATTTCAGGACGTCTCCAACTTCTTCTCATTACACTGCATCAACAGCAACCAGGGGAAGCTCTCTTCTTTCTCTGAACCCTTGGTCTCTCGCAGTCTGTCATTTATCCCCACTAGGAAAGACCACACCCCTGCAGGAGGTAGTTCCAGGCTAACAAACATCACATGCCCTCAGGCAGATACCAGCTGTGGACAAACTGGAGCAGCCCCCATATCCTACACCTGGAATTAAAACAAAAACATGTTTACATATGAACCAAAACTTCCACAACAACCTAGCTAAACATTTGTCAATTTTATTGATCTTTTAGAAATGAGTTATGATTAGTTTTCTTATTTTTCCCATTCTTCTTCCCATTCCTTACCTCTCCTAAGAATCCCAGAGCTTTCAAATATTCACATGTGGTAAAAAAAATATCTGCAACTTGCAGTTCAGAGAGAAGATTAGAAGTTCTGGCATTTCTCATATGAGAATTATACACTTAATGACAGATACTTTGATCATTATTTTACTCAACTCTTTCAATGGACAAAATCTTTGGTGTAAATGTGTGGAAAACTATCCATCAAGTTAAATTAAACATACACATAATCCATTTTAGTAGGTTTAGTAATATAGCAAAAAGCAATGTATTATTTAATTGCTGTTTTATTTTAAGATAATGTATCAGGATTTTAGGCGATTAGCTTCTTCTGTTTTCTCTAAGGAATTTTGTCTCATGAATGAGAGTGATAAAGCTGTGAAATTGGTAATTTCATGGAAAAATATGTGTGCTATGCTTGGTAAAATGTATTAAGTTCATACCTATGGCTTTTAAATGAAAGTTTTATGTTGTCCAATTGTTCCTATAATCCTCAAGGATGTACATTTGTCTATAGATAGGAAAACTATAAAACTATTAGTAAAACAAAACAAACAAATAAAAAGTAAAATCCAGCTATCAAAAAGAAGTACCTCATATTGGGATCATTTCACACCTTTCAAGATTTGATTTCCTCTAAGGAGTACCTTTTAGTCAACTTTGTGAAACACATTGTAGTGTGTAATATATATATAAACAAATGCCATATAGATAGACAAATTCTGTGATTAATAAATTGCACTGGTTTGGTAAAGGCAATAAGCAAAATAAAGGCCTGGAATGACAGTTGACGCTTGCAATCCTAGCACTTGGGCAGTGGAAGATGAGGAGCAAGAGGTGAAGACCATCCTTAACTACAAAGTAACTTAGAGACTAGTCTTGGGCTACATGAGACCCTGTTTCAGAAAAAAATTCAGAATAAAAGAAATATTGTTCTTACTAGCAAATTAAACCAAAGGAAAATGTTGGCTAGAACACATCAGAAGTAATCACCAATTAATAACCACTTGAAAATAAAAATTGAGTTTCCTCCTAGGGAGTAGCACTGGGGAAACTAACTCATTGGCATCTTTGGCGGTTCCTTGTCTCATAACATCATGTCAGGGGTGTTTTCTTTTTAAAAATTATATCTTTTTAAAAATTTATTTCTCCCTCTTTTAGCCATATAGGTCCTTTACATACATATATATTTTGGCTTCAACTTTTGTGTTTTTATGGGACTCCCGAGTGTGTAAACACGAGGTCTCTGTGTCTATAGCTGTTTCTTGCGCCTTTCCTTGGGCTTTTTTCCTTTCTTTGTTTTGTCCTATTCATAGTTGTTTGGTTTTGTTTTATCTTCTCTTACTTTATATTAGTTTATTATTATCCATTAGAAGACTGTTTGTTATAAGAGACAGAAAAAGGGTGGATCTGGATGAAAGGAGAGGTGGGAAGGAACTGAGAGGAGTAGAATCAAGAGAAGAAGTAGAAGTTATAAGGATATATTATTTGAGGAAAAACTAGTGGGTTGTTGTTGTTTTGTTTTGTTTTTTCAAGATAGGGCTTCTCTGTGTACTGGCTATCCTGGACTCACTTTGTAGACCAGGCTGGCCTTAAACTCACAGTAGTTCATATGCCTCTGCCTCCCCAAGTGCTAGGATTACAGGCATGTGTTACCATGATCAGATGATGAAGACCATTTTTAATAAAATAAAAACATAAATATAGATATTGATTTCAAGCATATGACAGGTTGTAGAATCAAATAGGATTATATAAATACCTACATGTAAAATAATAAAAGAATTAAAGAAAAGGTCATGAAATTGAGAGCTTAAGGGGTATAGGAGGAGTTAGAGGGGGAAAAGGATGTAAACACTGTACCCATGCATGAAATTCTCACAGAGAGTAAAAAATAAATATACAAAACCAGAAATAGCATCGGAAAACATTCAGATCTTTGTGAGTTCAAGGCCAATATGTTGGGACCAGATATAATAGCTATTTCTAGTTGTCAACTTGACTACATCTGGAATTAAGTAAAAACAAAAAATGGAAGGAAGTAGGAAGGTCCACTTGAGTAAAGATATGCCTTTAATCTAGATCATTTGAGCTGAGAAATCTCACCTCTAATCTGGGCCACACCTTCATCTGGAAGTTTATATAAGGACAGAAGAAGAAAAAAGTTTTCATTCCCTGCCCTGCTTGTTCACATCTTTCTAACACACCTACTTCTCTTGGATTCCAGTATATACTGAAGAGCAGCTGAGACATCCAACATCTTGGACTGAGCAACTACTGGATACTTGAACTTTCTGTCCATAGCCAGCTATTATTGGGTTTGAGAAAGAGAACGTGATACTTATTCTATAAGTTCTGCTACTTCAGAGAACCCTGATAATACAGCAAGACTTATCTTTTTAAAATTATTTTACATAAAATACTTAGACAGAAGCTGTTCCTATAGCCATCTAGATCACAGACCTGCTTGCTAGTCTGAGGATCTTTGGTGATACAGTGAGATTCACAGAGGTTCAACATGATTAAGAATGAACCCTTTGGCTTGGTGTGGTGCATACCTATAATCCCAGCACTTGGGTGGCAGAGGCCAGACTGGGCTACAGAGACAGTTCCAAGACAGCCAGGTATACACAGAGAAACTCAATTTGGAAAAAGGGAAGAGAGAGAGAGAGAGAGAGAGACAGAGAGAGAGAGAGAGACAGAGAGAGAGACAGAGAGACAGAGAGAGACAGAGACAGAGAGACAGAGAGACAGAGATAGAGACTGAGACAGAAAGAGACAGAGAGAGACTGAGACAGAAAGAGACAGAGAGAGGCAGAGACAGACAGAGACAGACAGACAGAGAGAAAGAGAGAAAGGCAGAGAGACAAGGGAGGGCAGGAGGGGAGGAGTAGAAGAGAGGAAGTGGGTTAGGGAGAGAGGGAGAGGCAAAGGGGAAAGAAGAGGAAGAGGAAGGACCCCTCTGGAACTCCCAGAGACAGGATAGAACAGGGTCAAGAGTAGAATCTCTGGTCACTAGTATTCTGCCAGCAGTAACGGTGACATCCTCACTGAGGGAAGCTTAGGTGATGTTTTTAAAACCAAAGATGAAGAGTGAATTCAGGGACTTGAGCGTGCTAGTTAATCATTTTTATTTTTGAATCTATGTAGAGGACCATCATGAAGGCTGTGGCCATGCCATGCAGGATATCTAGATCATTTGTTTCTTTTTTCTTTCTTTCTTTCCTTTTCTGTTTTGGTTTTTGTTTGTTTGTTTGTTTGTTTTGTTTTTTGTTTTTGTTTTTGTTTTTGTTTTTGTTTTTTTATTTCAAGATAGAGTCTCTCTGTGTAGCCTTTAAACCAGGCTGGCCTCAAACTCACCTGTGAAGAAAGCCTTTCCAACTTCATCCTTGAAGTGCTTTTTCAAGCTAGTGTACATAATTGCAGCCAGCCAGATTTTGTCAAAGTGAGAAGGATGCACTCCAGCATGGCCTGTTCTTGGGTTCTGGGAGCAAGCCAGTGGGACTTGCTGCCACTCCTAATATCAGGTTACCAGCAAAGTTCCTGCCAGAACTGGATGTTTGTCCCACACGTGTACCAAGGGAACAGAGGAACATTCACCAAGAGGGACAACCGGTGAGCTCATAACTTACTGTCCTGGTAACTCTGTTTGCCACTTTACAAACATATATATGGGTGCTGTGCCTGAATGCTTGCACTGAAGGAAGTCAGAAGAGGGTGGCAGACCACCTGAGGGTTGAGTTGGAAATGGTTCTGAGCTGCCCTGCAGATGCTGAAAATCAAATCTAGATTTTGTAGAAGAGCAGCTTTTGTTCTTAACTGATGAATAATCTCTCCCGCTTGGGAAAAGTATATTTTTGAGCCATAACTTAACTCATCCGAGGGGCTTTTAACATATAGTTCAGTTGTACTGTCTGCCTAGCCTAAATTATCTCTAGCAGGACTGAGCACTATGACTTGTGGCAGAGGCAGGTATTGAACTACAGATTCAAGGTACTGGAGGAAGGACAAGGATGCTTTTATGCAGGATAACAGATGCAAATAAAGAGCTAAAGAAAGCTGACATTTCCTTGTTTGACTTTAATATTGACTTGTTGGAATAATATAAAGGTTAATGCATCTAAGGCGGGAAAATGCCATAAACATTTTAAAAATTATATTGATTCTATGGCAATCTCTTAGGTTGTCAGTATTTTTTTAAAGTATAGATTATAACTGAAAATATAATAAGCATTAAATAATAACAAAACAGAGGGAGAACTGTAACTTAAATATCTTTGATTCATTGAAGAAAAATAAAAACTCAAGTCAGATAGGTCTAATTATGAAAAGTCAGGGCCAAGAAGGAGGAGGCATTTGAGCAAGGCAGTAGCAGAGAAGGAATTAAAATGCAGACATTTCCAGATACTGACTTGTACCTTGGTAAGCTGTGTTGCATCCATAAATCTCTTACGAAGTATACATGGAGTCTAGTCTTGTCTCATAAAAATTTATAGAGCCATCAATGCCTGCAATAAACAAGCCCAGCTAGATTTTTGTTTTAATGAAAATATTAAAGAGCATCATTTCAGAGAACATTGTTTATTTGCAATATCTCTTCCTGTTAAGCTTGATTTAGTGTTTAAGCAGAGACACGTAATCTCGTATAACTCTCAGCAGCAAATAATTCAGGCTTCAAATCAAATAAAGTATGAATTCAACTTCCAGATTTGTGGGTTTTTTCCTGTAATTGACAATGCAGGCTGTTGTTGCCTTTTACACAGGGAATTGTATGTCTCACCTGTAATCAAATGAACTCTTTGAATTACATACTGATCAGTTCCCTTCTGCTTTGAAGTTTGCTTTAAACAATCAGAATCCACAAAATTCTCCAATTCAAGGAGACATTCATTTTTGTTTGCTGAAATTGTTTTCGTTTGTATGTTATGTGGAAGAAATCTATAGAGTCTTGAAGTCTCAATTATAGATGAGCTTTATATATTAAAGTTCTAAACACTTATAAACAATATTACATGTTTGGTTGCCACATAAAATACATTGAAAAGATGTCCATTTCCCATGGAGTAATGCAGACCGCAACATTTCATTTGTTGTCCTAAGTTCTGGCATTCTCTGTAAGTAAATATTTTGTGATTGTCCATTCTAAAGAGACCACTGCAAATGGATCCTGAGATGAGATTCAGAGTTCAGAGTGAAGGCAGGTGACAGAGCAGGCAGAAACAGTAATAGAAAAGAGCCCAGTACTTCTTACATCACTTATATACTAAATGGAATATTATGAAAATATTGCACTAGTTTATATTGCATCTGTATTGGTATTATTAAAGGCCAATGGAGGGAGGGAGGGAATGTTTCAGAGTGAAGTCTCAATATGGACTAAACAAGGAGAATGGATAGTACCTTGGCCTTAAAGAATGGGAAAATTGGAGCTGAGGAGTTGGTTCAGTGACAGAGAAGCTACTTAATATGTACAAAGTCATGATCCAATCTATACCATCAAAAAAAGAGTGGGTGAATTTTTTTGTCCATAATATTTCAATACTTCTCCACTTTTAAACACTGGTTTTAATTTTGTGATTGTAACATGGAAGATCCATCTTTTATTTTTATTTTTAAAAAACATCATCAGAATCATAAAGCTATTATAGTTACACACCACACACACCCAAGGTACTTTAAAACAATTATGCTTTAAGTCTGTAGATGAACAATGACAACAATCCAAATACAATGTCTGTACAGCCGGACAAAATACTGGTCAAGTGTCTGAGAATTTTAACAAGGATAACTAAGAGGGAGAGGGGGTACAGGAGGATGGAGAGAAAGTGAGTTTTTCCAGAACAAACAGAAAGCAGCAGCAATGCCACAGAGCTCAAAAGGGCAGAGAAGAGTAGAGACTGAATGACCAAAAAATGCATTATTTTGCTGTGTTTTGGAGCATTTGTGTGTGTGTGTGTGTGTGTGTGTGTGTGTGTGTGTGTGAGAGAGAGAGAGAGAGAGAGAGAGAGAGAGAGAGAGAGAGAGAGAGAGGTGGAGGGGTGGCGGGGGAGGGGAGAACCTCAAGCTTCACTGTATAAAATGACAATGACTTATTTCAGTAAATGCAAAGATTGATTCTAAAAGTCAGACTTAGAAAAGATAAATCTGTATCTGCTATCTAAAGAAAACTCATATAAGCAAGCATAACCTGAGTTTTGTGCAGGGTGATAAATAAGGGTCTATTTGCATTTTGCTACATGTAGCTATACAGTTAGACCAGCACCTTTTCTTGAAAATGCTATCTTTTTTCCATTGTATGGATTTGGCTTCATTGTCAAAAATCAAGTGTTCGAGGTGTGTGGAGTTATTTCTGAGACTTTGATTCAATTCCATTGATCAGCCAGCCTATTTCTATGACAGTACCATGCCATTTTTATTACTGTTATTTTATAGCACAACTTAGTGGACTAAAGACGTCAACATAAAAACAGATACACTAAATTTGTTAGAACAAAAAGTGGGGAAGAGCCTTGAACTCATTGGCACAAGAGACAACTTCGTGAAGACTGCCAATAGCTCAGGCTATAAGATCAACAATTAATAAATGGGACCTCATGAAACTGAAATGCTTCTGTAAGGCAAAGAACACTGTCACCAGAACAGAGCAACAGCCTGAAGAAAGGGGCAAAGATCTTTACCGACCCTACATCTGACAAAGGGCTAATATCCAAAATATATAAAAGAACTCAAGAAATTACACTTAATTAAATCAAATAATCCAAATAAGAAATGGGGTACAGAGCTAAACAAAGAATTCTCAACAGAGGAATATCAAATGGCTGAAAAACACTTAAAGAAATGCTCATTGTCCTTAATCATCAGGGAAATGCAAATCAAAAGGACTCTGAGATTCCATCTTATACCCATCAGAATGGCTAAGATAAGAAACTTAAGTGACACCACATTCTAGCAAGAATGTGGAAAAAGGGGAACACACCTACACTGCTGGTAGGAGTGCATACTTGTACAACCCACATTGGAAGTCAATCTGACGCTTTCTCAGAAAATTGGGAATAGCTCTACCTCAGGACCCAGCTATACCACTCCTGGGCATATACCCAAAAGATGCTCCACCACACAACAAGGACATTTGATCAACTATGTTCATAGCAGCCTTATTTGTAATAGCTAGAATCTGGAAACAACCTAGATGTCCCTCAGTCGAAGAATGGATAAAGAAACCGTGGTACATTTACACAATGGAATACTACTCAGCTACTAAAAACAAAGAAATCTTGGAATTTCCAGGCAAATGGATGAAACTAGAAATGATCATCCTGAGTGAGGTAACTCAGACCCAGACTCACTTATAAGTGGATATTAACACAAAATAGACATCCTCTGAGAGACTCCACCCAGTGGGGGATCAGACAGATACTAGGACTCAAGATGGACTCTGGGCAGAGCACTGAGAGTTGTAGGGAAGAGTCGTCGGATGTGAGGTCCAGGGGAGACCATTAAGGCTGGCAGATCTGGACCCGAGGTGGGGAGGAGTGTTGCATAAACTGATGTGCCAACCAAGGATAGCACATGCAGAGAACCTAGGCTCCCTAGTTCAGATCTAGCCAATGGACAATTCATTCTCCATGACTGTGGGGAGAGCAGGGAGTGACTCTGACATGAACTCTGGTGCCCCTGATTTCGTCACTTCCCCTTGGTGGATAGGCCTGAAGGGCACCCAGAGCAAGGGATGCAGGCTACCCTGATGAGACCTGATAGGCTTTGGCTAGACACTGGTGTAAAAGCCCCCTCCCCTTTCATCAGAGGTCTAGGGCAGGGGAATAGGGCAGAAGAGGGAGGGAGGGTGGGAATGGGAAGATAAGAGCTAGGGTATAACAATCAGAATATAATCTGGATACATTGTAATAAATAAAATATACAAAAAAGAAGCAAGCCGAACCAAATTACTTAGAACAAGAAAAGGTTTGTGGCTACTCATATTAAAAAATAATCTTGCCAGACATGTCCAGCTTCTTTTCGGTCTCAAGTCAAAAATGACCTATATTTCACCTAGAACAGAACTATGGACACACACACACACACAGAGAGAGTGAGAGAGAGAGAGAGAGAGAGAGAGAGAGAGAGAGAGGGAGGGAGGGAGGGAGGGAGGGAGGGAGGGAGGGAGGAGCAAAATCAAGGATTCTCTAAGGGTGTATTTATACCTATAAGGCATGGACTTTGGGTGACTGATTTCATCCCTGTGCTCTTTCCTCACTAAGACAAGCAGTCTGTAGTAGTTTTGCATTTTATATTTGACAGCAGTAGTTAAGATTGGTCACTGCGTTCAGCTCTTGGAATTAAAATAAATAACTTTGCCTTTGTAGTCAGATGAATAAGAGCACGACTAGAGATGTTTAGTCTTTCTTGTCATTTTTGTTTACATTTGGTTTGGGGGTTTTCTTTGTTTGTTTTTGTTTTTGTTTTTTTAGACAGGGTTTCTCTATGTAACAACCTTGGATGTCCTGGACTCACTCTGTAGACCAGGCTGGCCTTGAACTCACAGAGATCCGCCTGCCTCTGCCTCCCAAGTGCTGGGATTAAAGACATGTGCCACCTCTTTATTGTCAATTGAAGGGATTTAGAATTATGTAAGAGACACACCTTTAGACTACACAAAAAGCAAGCATTCAATTTCTTAGCTATAATTATAATGTTACCAACTGCCTCAAGCTCCTGTGGCCATTCCTCCTGCCATGCACTGAACTCTCAAACTGTGAGTGAACATCAGCTCTGTCTTTCTTAGGTTACTTTAATAAGGCATTTTTTCACAGCAATGAAAACATGTAGTTGATATGTATTCAAATTTCCCCTAGAAGTATTTTGCCAAGACACACACTGGAAATCAAGGGCACCTTTAAAGACTAGAATCCAGTTTTGTCATGGCAATGAATGACATACCTACTTGTGTACCTAAAACCAGAAAATTAAAAACCTCCTTGAGTGTAAAAAAACAAAAAAACAATATAAACCACAGCCCGGCTTTTTAAAATTCCAGCAATTTGAAAGTCCTAGTTCTCCTTAATAATATCCAAAATCTCTTTACTATTGGACCCTATAAATTAAATAATAATAATAATAACAATTAAATATTCCAAGAGGGAACAACCCAGTCAAATCAAAGCAAAACCAAACCCTCAACAGTATAAATAACCAAGTGTCCAATATCTTGGACTCATTCATGATCTTCTGAGCTAGGAAGGGCTTGAACAGTCACATTTCTCTGGCTTTCTCACAATAACAACCTCCAGCTTGTCTTGTAGGCTCAGACTAAATCTACCCCAAACATCAAGGTGTCCATAGGTTCCAAACTGGCAGGGGGGCCTTATCTACTTAATTCACCACTTTTATCTCAGTGTTTGCCATAGAATTGGCACAGAAAGAGTGGATTTTTGAATGAATAGATGGATGGATGCCTTTTGGTTCATTGAAGTAACATTTATATGACTAGTTGATTAAAATCTATTCTTCTATTCACTGCTGGGCTCACCAGTATCAGACTGGATGTTTCCTGAAAGCCAAGAGTGCGTTTATATTTATTTCTTGTTTCTTTTGTTGAGATATGGACACATACAGGCCATGCTAGTCTGGAACTTACTGTTTAGTTGAGAATGGCTTTTGAACTTCTGAGTCTCCTGCCTCTGTTTCCCAAGTGCTGAGATTACAGTTGTTACTACTACTACCCCTGGCTCAGGGACATGTCTGTCTCAATAGCTTTCCCCAAACCTGGCTCTGATCTTTCTGCTTTCTGTGTCCAGTGAATATCCACAGTAAGAGTGAGAAATAGAATACTCTTCCATGAAATAGATAAGCTGTTCAGTTGCTTCTGGAAGCCAGCTGTCATAGATAATGGGATTGGATTTTATCTTTAAATCATTGGCTCCAAACAGGCTTGCTCTCCTTAAAGTCAAGCCTCCTAAAGTTAATGGAGTGTGAAGAGATGTTCCTTTCCTATCCAGGCAGCAAAGTCACACCAAGCCATGGATGCTGAGGAAATGAAGAAGCATGTCCCAACGGAAAAGAAGGGCTACAATCACTACAGAGAACTTGAAAGTCAGTGCTTCATTCCCTGTCTCTCTCTATTTCTGTGTCACTGTCTGTGTGTCTCTGTGTCTGTCTCTGTGTCTGTCTGTGTCTCTGTCTCTGTGTCTCTGTCTCTGTCTCTCTCTGTCTCTCTGTCTCTGTCTCTGTCTCTCTCTCTCTCTCTCTCTCTCTCTCTCTCTCTCTCTCTCACACCACACACACACACACACACACACACACACACACACACACACACACCATTTAGGCCTAATCTTGGCTCTTCTGTATTTAGAGAAACCATCAGTAAAGGTTTTCACTCTGGGGAATACAAGACAGAAAAAAAATTACAAGAACAAATGAGAAGAAAAAGGCTTGAACAACTTGTCTTGCAGAAATATTTATCACACAGTTGTGACAACTTATCACTTCAACCTGCAGGACAGATTGAATCTCAAACATTGATCAGTTAATTATGAGCAGGACCATACCTTCACCTGGAATGCAGCTATGCATGCCTTTTGCCTTCTAATCCTTATGTTAATAATGCAAAGATGGGCTTGCGGAGAAGAGGGGAGGGTCAATGGACCTTTTACTTGTTCCTTTCTCAATGTGACGAAATTGAATAAACCTCTTTCTTTGCTTTCTACTGTTGTTCATCTCTGTAATTAGCCTATTTGCAGCAGTGTCTAGCTTGTTAAGTTGCCTGGGCCCATTCTTTGTTTACATCCACCTTGAAAACAGTAGCACACATTACAACACTCTGTAATTTGTGGAAATGGTAGGTGCACTGAGTTTTATCTTTTATTGTACTACAAAAAATAACAGGGAGTGGAATTAGTATACTTTTAAAATAATTTATCATTTTTATTTCATGTGTATGGGCGTTCTGCTTGCATGCAAGTCTGTGTACTGCATGCAAAGAGTACCTATGGAAGCCAGGAGAGGGAGTAGGGATCTACTGGGGCTGGAATTATAAATTACCATGTGGGTACTGGGAGTTGAATGTAGGTCCTCTGGAAGAGTGGCCAGTGTTGTTAACTGTTGAGTCATCATTCTAGTCCCAGAGTTAATACTCTTTTCAAAAAATACGATGGCAGAGTACTTACATAGATTCTGGATTCAATCTCTAGAAGAAGGAGGAGGAAGAAGAAGAGGAAGAGAAAAATAGGAATTCTATTTCTGGAGGCTAGACTAGAAATAGTGAGTCAAAGTTTGACCAGGGCTGGCTCTAGCAGGCTGTGAGGAAAGATCTTTTTTCTTGGACTCTTTCCATTGCATATGGCTACCTTGTTCTTGAGTCAACCATCTTCTTTCTGTCCATATTTAAATATACCTTGTCTAGGAAGACAAAAGTCATAACGGTTTAGAGTATACCCTAATAACTTCATTTATCTTTATTACTCTTTAAAGATCTTATCTTCAAATAAAGTCATATTCTAGGGTAGTGGGAGTTAGGATTTCAACACATATTTTTATTTTGTTTAGGATTATTCATTCTCAACATTTCACACATTCATGGCTCAGAATTGAAAGAATAATTTTGGTTCTAAAATGCAAACCAGTGGCATTAAATCAGTTTCTATAAATGATCAACAGACAGTGCACCTTGAAGTTACAACAGCATAACTTGGAGATGCTGGTATAATTGGACATCTGCCTTTTTAAAGCTGGCTGGACTTCCATTTGCCTCATCTGATTGAGGAAGGATGACTGTACATCCAAGAGGAAAGCAGCTATATTTTTTCTGTGCTTCAAACCTAGTAATGTGATGCAGTTTTCAAAGTCTTTTGTTGTTTGTGACTGCATCTCATTCTACAAGTTACATGGACGTGGCACTGCAAGTATATTTTCTAATAAAGATCAAAATTTCCATTAACCAGGAAGAAAAAACAACCAAAAGAACAAAAAGATACTTATCCTGGGATATAATAATATCACAGTGAATGATCTTGAAGTATACTGCTTAATATATGGAATGGATGAAAAGCAAGGTCAGGACATATTAAGTGGGTAGTTTTACTTTGGAATAGAGACCACACTCTTTCAATTTTAGTCTTATGAAGCATGTGCACATAGTATAAACTAGCTTTGTATTATTCTAAACAAAAAAATGCAAAGCTAAGTATGGTGTCTGTCTATTGACACCACGACCACAGCAATTCTTACAAAGTAAACCATTTAATTGGGTCTTACAGTTTCAGTGGTTTAGACCATTATCATCATGACAGAAAGCATGGCAGTGTGCTCACAGACATGGTGCTGGAGGAAATGAGAGTTCTACAATCTTAATCTGAATTCATCCAGCAGGAGACTGGGTGTGTTCCACACTGGGTGTTGCTTGAGCATTTAAGACCTCAAAGCCCTGTCTCCACAGTGACACACTTCCTCCAACAAGGCCACACCTACTCCAGTAAGGCCACATAGCATAATCGTGCCACCTCCTATGGGACAAGCAAGCAAACACATGACTATTTGGGGGCCATACCTATTCAAACCACCACTGTATCTCTAACCTGTAACCCCAGCACCAGAGAGACTGAGTCAGGTATGTTTCTCCAGACTTGAGGCCAAGCTAGTCTACTTAATGAATTCCATGCTAGCCTAGACTACAAAGTGAGACCTTACCACAAAAAAAAATTTGTGGGTCAAGCCAGGAATGTGTGCACACACTGTTAATTCCAGAACTAGAGTCCAAGGCATGTAGATTTATGTGTTCAAGACCAGCTTGGTATACATAGTAAGTTCCATGCTAGCCAGGCCTACATAGCAAGACCCTGTCTCAAAAATTAAGAAATATAGAATGGAGGTGTAGCTCAGTTGGAAGCGTGCTTACCTAGTGTACATTTCCAATATCCCATAAACTGAGCTTGGTGATAAAAACTTAGAACCCCAACACTTACGATATAGAGACAGATAGCTCAAGTTCAAAGTCACTCTTGGCTACATAGAGAGTTTGAGCCCAGATTGGGATACATAAAATCCTATCTTCAAGAAAACATGCAAAATGTACACTGAAACTTAGTGTAAGAGGAAAGAAAGTAGAAGACAGCTCACAAATTATTTAGGAAATTCAGGAAGAATGAGAGGGAGATATATGGTAATTGTAAATGGTATGATTAAATTATATTATGTATATATTGTATAATGTACATTGTATGTGTGTATGTATTATGTAATTGTCAAAGAATCTATAACATTAATATATGAGTTCTGTTTTCTTCCCAGATGCATAACTCTTTACAGTCTCCTCAATCTGGTAATTACTTAAATTTCTTTGCACCCTGTTGGTTTGCTTTGGTCTGTTTTCAGCTATGCAACTCCATGTCATAAGATGTTTGTACAACAACAACACCAAAAAAAAAGATGTTTGTAAGCAGAAAATCTACATTGTAGACAACAGAGATTACTCAGAGTATAGTCTGAATACCATCTTCAGCACACACAAAACTTTTCTTGCACATAATAAGTCGAAGTTGAATTGACTTATTTTAAAAGCTTAAAATTTGAGAGAAAGCACTATTAAACCTTTACAAAACTTTGGCAAAGTGTTTTTATTATATTACACCTTATTTGCCAAATAAACAAACAAAAAGCACTTATACTTTGCTATCTTTTAATGTTGATTCTAGAGATTTCTGTCAATTGTATTTTAGAAAATATAAATGTTGGATGGATTGAAGTGAGTGAGTGTTTGTGTGTGTGTGTGTGTGTGTGTGTTTTCATGGTACACATGCAAAGATGAGAAGATAACTCTTTGGAGTTGTCTCCTACTACCTTATGAGATCTAGGTATTGAACTCAGGTCATCAGTCCCTGCTGCAAGTGCCTGCATAAGTTCCTCTGCTGTCTGAGCAACCTCATTGGAGAAGAAGTAGGGAAAGAGGAATTTTTATTTAGTGATGATGGGAACATAAATTAATACAGCTATTATGAACGTCAGTTTAAAAGAATAAAATTAGGAAAAGCATATAACTCAGCTGTTCCAGTGTTGTGCACATATCCAAAGGATTCTATATCACATCACAGATACTTTTGAACATCCACATGTATTGCTGCAATATTCACAATTATCACGGAATGATATTAGTCTAGGTGCCCATTAGCATTATTCAACTATAAAGAAAAATGAAATTTGCAGGAAAATGAATGTACCTGGCAAGTGTACTGAAATAACCCAAACTGGGAAAGAGAAGAAGAGAGAGAGAGAGAGAGAGAGAGAGAGAGAGAGAGAGAGAGAGAGAGAGAGAGAGAGAGAGGAGAGAGAGGAGGGGAGGAAGAGAGGAGAGAGAGGGGAGAGAGAGAAGAGAGAGAGAGAGAAGAAGAAGAAGAAGAGAAGAAGAAAGAAGAAGAGAAGAAGAAGAAAGAAAAGAAAAAGAAGAAGAAAGAAGAAAGAAGAAGAAGAAGAAAGAAGAGACAGAAGAAGAAGAGGAGAAGAAAAGAAGGAAGACGAAGAAGAAGAAGAAAGAAGAAGAAAGAAGAAGAAGAAGAAGAGAAGAAAAGAAGAAGAAGAAGAAGAAGAAGAAGAAGAAGAAGAAGAAGAAGAAGAAGAAGAAGAAGGAAAGAAAGAAAGAAAGAAAGAAAAGAGTTTCTTTTGCATATGTGATCTTAGCCTTTAATGTGTCTGTGTATCTGTGTAAACAGTACAAGTGTAGGTAGAGTATAAACTGTAGAAAGCAAGCCAAGAAGGCTAAAATAGGTGATGAGGAAGGACAAAATGCAGGAAAAACAGCACACGAGACAAAATGGAGGAAAGTTTGTTATTTTTTGTTTTTGTCTTTTGTTTTTTATTCTAGTTTCAAATCTTATCATAGATTCCATCACCCTACATCACCTGGGGTATTAGAGTAACAAGAACTGTTCTTTGTTTTCTTTCTTTATTTTTTCTTTTTTGCATCCAAAATAATATAACACATTATTCCTTTGAGGTCATGATTTTGAAGGTTGGCCTTTTAAAAAGTTTAGTTAGCCCACTAGTGCAATGGAAATTTGACACATCTAGTCACTGAAAACATTTGTCACATGATCCACTTAGGAAAAGTGTTTTTTTTTTTTTTTTTAAGTTTTTGGGGGATTTTTGTAACCTAAAACCTTTCCATTTATTCTTCTATTTAAAACTAAGTATATTGAGTCATCATGTCATGATGCTATTTAAAATGTAAACTGCCAAACATGAAAAAAAGTATGGTTTTAATTAAAATTTTAAAAACCTTCTGAAAGGGATTGAAGGACAAGCTGTGGACGGAAGGGAAAGGTTTTTTTGTCTAACACAGAACTTGTAGTTTGTGTTATTGAAGCAGTTCCCAACTTACACTAAATAACAAGCAAACTAGTAAAAAAAAATAGAAAAAGAGAGAAAGAGTGTACAGAGATGACAAAGAAAGCAGCATTAGCCATAAAGAAGAATAAACTCTAACATCAGTGCATACCTATAACAGTGGCTAAAATAAAATAAAAAGCTGGCAGCATCAACTGCTGGTGGGGATGCAGAGAAACTGTTTTCTGAAACTGGTTGAACATTTTCCTTCCCACCAATGATGCCACTTGCCGCTTCCTATGAAACTAAAGCTTCATCCTAGGCATTTGCCCTGGAGACATGAATGTTTATGTTCATACCAAGCCTTACCCATGTATGTTTATAAAAGCTTTATTTATAATAACCCTAAACTGGAAAAAAGCCAGATGCCCTTCAGCGGGTGATTGGCTAAACAAACTGGGGTACAGCCATATCATTGTTTGTACTCACCAATAACAAGGAATGAGCCAATAACACAATAAAGAGCCTTCAAGGCTCTGTAGAGAATTATTCTAAGTAAAATGTCAACTCTGAAAAGTCACATGCTGCATGCTTTCATATATGAAATAACAATATCACAGAGTGGTGAACAGATGAGTGGTTGCCAGAGATTGGAAAGGGACCAAAGTGTGAATACTGGTGGGAGGTGGTTGTGGTTACAAAGAGCAAGCCTTGTGGTCATGAAAGAATTCTTTGTTGCCTTCATTGTGGATGTGGTTATATACTTAAGAGATGAAGCTGCACATCCCCTCCCCCTGCTTCTCTGTGTGTCTCTCTACCTCTGTCTCCCTCTGTGTCTTTCTCTATCTCTGTCTCCCTCTGTGTGTGTCTTTCTCTCTTTCAATTTAAATGTCTATCTATCCCTGTCTCTCCTTCCCCTCACTCTCTGCTCTAGCAGCGAAATTCTTCAGTAAAACTGAGCAAACAACAGGATATATCTTTCTTAACACTTTCTTTTTTAATTCTGCAAAAAGAAAAATCCAAGGTCACACATGCCATGGCATCCCTATGAAGGTCAGAGAACAACTTTGTTAAGCCAGATCTTTCCTTTTACCCTTATGTGGAATTCAGGAACTGAATTCAGGTCCTCAGACTTAATGGCCATACCATTCTCTGCTGAGCCATCTGGCTGTCCCAGGAACGGATGTCTATATGACACTGCATGTGACACTATACTGATCTCATCAAAGCAATAAAATCCAAGGAAGTAAATTTTAATATGATTTTATGTACATGGATGTTTTGACTGCATGTATGTCTGGCACCACATACATAGTGTCTGGGAAGTTCAGAAAAAGGCATCAGGAACCCTGAAGCTGGCATCTTTGATGTTTGTGAGCTGTCATGTGGGTGCTAAAATACAAACTTGGGTCCTCTGCAAAAGCAGTAAGTGCTCTAAACCACTGATCCATCTCTCTAGCCGCAAATTCTAGTATAAACCAACCACACTTAAAAACAAGAATACTCTAAATATTCTAGATGAAAATGGAAAAAGTATTTTTATCAGCACAGAGGGGAGATTTTTTTAAAAGACATACAGAACTCAAATCATAAAGTTAAATATCAAGAGATTGCTTAACTGCCTTCAAGCAAAATCAAACAAACGGCATTTCAAAATGTGAAAAGATGGGCCACAAAATGCTAGAAGATAAATGATGCTCAGGTTTTGCAGAATAGATAACCATGCTGTATACAATTACTCACTTGTAAATAGACAAATGAAATACAGAGGTTATTCTCAGAGGATAAATCTGATTGGTACCCTAAGAAATGCTCACTAAGCAACAAGACACTGGATAACAGCCACTGAGTCAGCAAAATGGAAAAAGCATTAGGTGTAGGCACTAGGTGTAGGCAACAAAGTGGGCCCAATGCTGGAAAGTTTGCAACTGAGTGCAAACACTTTAGCAAGTGATTGGCAGCATCAAACAAAACAAGAGGTTTGTGCATTGCATGACCCAGTGATTTCAGTTCTAGATATATAGCAAACATTGGCTTAAAGTCTATTTTGTTTGTGAGTCATTGTATGAAATCCATCCTACATTGTTTTTTAAATTTATTATTATTATTATTATTATTATTATTATTATTATTATTATTATTATTATTAATTCATATTACATCCTGATTATAATCCCCTCCCTTTTATCTTCCTGTTCCTCCCTCCCTTTTCCATTATATTCTCCTCACTAAGACTTCTGATAGATGGGGTCCTCCTCCTCCACAGTCTGACTACAGCCTGTCAGGTCCCATCTGAATAGCCTGCATCCCCTTCATCTGTGTCCCACAGGGCCAGTAACCAAATCAAGGGCCCACAGTTCTTGTCAGAGGCAGTCCCCATTCCCCTACCTCCCCATGTGGAGAGTGAGCTGTCCATTGGCTACATCCGATCAGGCGGTCTGGGTCCTCTGTTTGATGTCCCTGGTTGGTGCAACAGTTTGTGCAGGCCCCACTCGGTCCAAACCCACCAGCATTGATAGTCTCCTTGTGGAGCTCCTGACAACCTCTCCCCCCACTTTTCCACACCCCCCCCCACTCTTGCATACAATTCTCAGCTCTTCTCCAGAGTCCTGCTGCATGGAGTCTCTCAGAAGACATTTACGTTGGGCTAATATCCACTTATATGTGAGTATAAACCATGCTTATCTTTCTGGGTCTGAGTTACTTCACTCAGGATGATCATTTCTAGTTCCATCCATCTGCCTGCAAATTTCAAGATTTCCTTGTTTTTAATAGCTGTGTAGTATTCCATTGTGTAAATGTACCACGGTTTCTTTATCCATTCTTCGGTTGACGGACATCTAGATTGTTTCCAGATTCTGATTATTCCGAATAAAGCTGCTATGAACATAGTTGAGCAAATGACCTTGTCATATGGTGGAGCATCTTTCAGGTATATGCCCAGGAGTGGAATAGCTGCTGGCTCCTGAGTTACAGTTATTCCCAATTTCCTGAGATAGTACCAGATTGATTTCCAAAGTGAATGTATAAGTTTGCATTCCCACCAGCAGTGGAGGAATGTTCCTCTCTCTCCACATCTCGTCACCATGTGCTGTCACTTGAGGTTTTTGTCTTAGCCATTCGGATGGGTGTAAGATGGAATCTCAGAGTCATTTTGATTTACATTTCCCTGATGACTAAGGACTTTGAGCATTTCTTTAAGTGTTTCTCGGCTATTTGATATTCCTCTCTTGAAAATTCTCTGTTTAGCTCTGTACTCCACTTTTAATTGGGTTGTTTGGTTTGGTGGTGTTTAATTTCTTGAATTCTTTATATATTTTGGATATCAGACCTTTGTCAGATGTAGAGTTGATGAAGATCTTTTAGTTTCCTGTCTTTCACTAATTTCCTTAAGTGATTTGTTCAATTCTTTCATCACTTTGTGTAACCCTGGTCTCGTTTAAGGGATTCATTTTCCTCCTTTAAGGCATCTATCATTTTCATAACCTCAGATTTGAAATGTTTCGCATGTGTGACAGATGTGATATTATCTCCAAGGCTTGTTGTAGTGGTGGGACTGTTGGTTTCTGGTGGTACCATATTGTCCTGGAAGTTGTTGCTTATGTTCTTATGCTGGCCTCTTCCCATTGTGATGGTTCTGGTGTTAGCTGGTTTGGTGGTCTCTGATGGTCAGCCAGAGTGGGAGACGGTATAGATAATTGGGATTTGGTCCTGCACCCTACTTACTTCAGCTGGGACCACTGTCTCTTTGGCTCCCTGTTTATGATCTGGCAAGGTCAGGCACCTCGGTTTAGTTCACTGTCTCTGTTGGCTCCCTGACTGTGAACCTGGTAAGATGGGGAGCAGGTAGAAAGATATCAGAGCAGAGAGCTGCTCCAGTGGGGCAGCTAGTCTCCAGGGGTCAGAGGACAGTATGTGACCCTGATGACTTAGCAGCCTCTGGGTCCCAGAGGTCAGAAATTGCACTCCCACTGGGCCATGCTACTGCTAGTCCTTGGAGTGAGTGGCTGTGCCTGCAGGGACTCAGGGACTTTTCTGTGGATTTACTGGGCTGCCTGAGACCAGACCTGCCCATACAGTTTGAACCCCTCTCATCTGGGGAGCAATAGCACTGGTGTTTTGTATTTCTCAGTTCGATCCTTTGGTTGCTGTATAGTCACTGCTTGCTGTCCTGCTCATCAAACAAAGTATGTGTTTTGCTCCACCTTCTTGCCTCCCCCTCTATATCTTATATTGTAATGTTATATGTATTTATATAATTTATAATTTTAGTTTGCATGCACAGTCCTATTCTCTTTCACTTTACTTTCTCTATTTTATTATTGATGTGGTGTGTGTGTGTGTGTGGCATGTGTGTATGTGAGTGTGGGTATATGTGTGACACAGCATGTGTGTGAGATTAGAAGACGATATTCAAGAGTCAGTTCTCTACTACTAAAATAGGATTTGGGAATTGAACTCGGGTCCTCAGGCTTGAGTAGCAAGAGCCTTTTACCCACTAAACCATCTTGACACTCCCCCTTTCCTTTTTAAAAGTTTGTACATGATCAGTTAAATTGGTTTCACTATCATCTAATAATGCAGCATTTCTATACTTTGGCTGCATACTTACAATTGCTTGGAGTACTTTTAACTTTCCATTACCCATGCCACAACCCAAATTAAATGAGAATATCCTAGTGGGTGATACTCTAAACATCAGTAATTTTTAAAGTTCCCTAGGTGATTGTAACGTGTAGGCAAAATTGACAATTACTGCACTAATGGGTCACAGCAGGAAGTTTGGAAACACTGATCTAGCTAAATTGTTATAAAGTATATAGATTAGTGTTACTTTTTGTTTTGATTATTGTACAATGATTATGGGATCTTGATGTTAGAGTATGCTGAGTGAATATTATATAATCATTGCTACTATCATTGCAACTTCTATGTAAGATAAAATTCTTTTAACGTCAAAAGAAAAGCTAGTGTTCTCTAGAGAAATTATTGCCATTACACACAAGAATGTAAAGAACAATGCATGTTTTTAAAGTCAGACATTTGAAAAGCCAAATGTTCCTCAAAAAGTAGATGAATAACCACAGGAAGAATCACTAGCAATAAGTCTATTAAGAACAGATGATGAGTAAGCAAAGCAAGTTACAAAAGAGTAATTCATATCATAGTATCATTTTATGAGGCTTGAAAACATGCAAAGCAATAGTACATCTTTATGGACACATAAATATTGAGTAAATGAGTAGGGAAAGACATAGGAAAGAAAACCACTAAATTCGGAATAGTAATTAACTCATGGCAGAGTTGGGAGAATGCAGTCATTGGTGAGAGAGTGGATGGGGCTTCAGTTACATTGCATAACTCCTTAAGATGTCAGCAGCCATAGAAGCATTGGTTGCATCATTGTATTTGGTCAGTAGCATGGTGGACAAGTTGCATAATGGAGAAAGAATCCATTTGTAACAAATGTGAGATTTTGATGAGGTGTGTTCATAGTTTGAAAGACCAAGAATGTTTAGAGACGAGTTGCCTTCTTCTGGATTAA
The DNA here is from genome assembly GCF_903995435.1 of Acomys russatus. Classification (NCBI taxonomy): domain Eukaryota; kingdom Metazoa; phylum Chordata; class Mammalia; order Rodentia; family Muridae; genus Acomys; species Acomys russatus. The sequence continues at coordinate 121,386,130 of NC_067169.1, read as the reverse complement.
GCCATGACTCTAAAACTATAACATGGATAAAATCGTCAGCTGCCAAGCCCGGCAATCTAAACTCAATCCTCAGAACCACATGGTGAAAGGAAGAATCAACCTTCACAAGTTTCTTCTGACCTCTACATATATGCCATGCCATGAGTGCCCTACACATACACACACACAGACACATATACACACATACATAAGATAAATAATAAAATATTGGCAAAAACTATAAGTAGCCAGGTTTAGTACTGCATGCCTTTAGTTCCATCATTTGAGGCAGAGACAGAGGCAGATCTCTGTGGGATCAAGGCCAGTCTGGTCTACGTAGTAAGTTCCAGGAAAATCAGGGCTATATAAAGAGATCCTGTCTCAAAACCCACCAATTTTGTTGTTGTTGTTGTTGCTGCTGTTGTTAAATTTAAGACAAAGGATTGGTACTCATCAGACAGAATAGGAAGGAAAAGACTGTAGAGAATTAGGGAGCGCATAGGTGAGAACACAATATTCCTGCTCTATGCTCAGTGGGGACATGTTCCAATGAACTTGATTGCCAGTATGTAAAGGAGAGGACTATAACAAGCAGTGCCAATCCCTTGGGGCTAGTGTTTCATGAGTGACTTCAACAGGAGTAATCTCAAATGGCAGCTTGCATTCTGTTATCTTAGTTTCTATACACTCTCCTCTGTGTTGGAATTCTTTTGATATAGGGTTCAAAATGGAAAATGAAATTTGGGAAATTTGGTCCGTTTTCATGGTTACTATCACTATTAAGTTGCCAGCATTTGTACAGTATAACCGAAACTCTGGAAAATAAAGATGGTAGGGAGAAAAGGGAAGAAGTATATAGAAACTAGACTGGAGACACAGGCTCTCCTTAAAATAAAAAACACACCCATAAAGGCTGCCAACATTCTATTGATTTCTTCACATTCTTGAGGCTACTCACCATTCTGCTGAGGAAAGACATCATGTGGAAGAGAATAAATTAATTTAGGATGGAGGACTACTTTGAAGTAATGAGCCAGGCAGAAGTCACATGTAAACAACCAGAACTCGCATGAGAATACAGAAAACATGGGACACTTGAGAAAATGCTAAAAATGGAAGGTGGAAGGTAAGGAAATCAAATCCCAAAACCTGATTGGAAATTCCTTCCAAAGAGGGCAGGGGCAGTATGGTTCCTATGCCATAATTTTCTCCTTTGTGGGTTCCAGAGTCTAGGGTTGGAAGTGTTTCTAACACTGTCTCTGTTCATTCTGGCCTGCCACATAACAGAGCTCCTCTTTTTCCTGTCTAGACCTCCCTTTTAGAAAAAAAAAAACCAGTTCCTCATGTCTGTTGCTGAGGAGGTAGATAGAAGTATCGAGAACACATATATAGTGAGCCTCTACATGAATCCCCCCAGGTAAAATGATTCCTAGATGACTATCTCTTTTGGGGGTCACAACACTGGGTAACGGCAAAGAGTGCAGGCAGAGGGGAGTGGAAAACTGGAAATGGATTTCAAGGCTTCAGTATACAATGTTTGGCTAATGATATTGAATTGAAGAGAAAATTGTGAAGGATGGGTATTGAGTAAGGATTTGTGAGGTGCTAGCTAGTGAAGAGATGCAGATTAGAAGGGAGAAAGTCAGGATGATGGTGATTTTAGTGGACAGTTATAGGAATCTGAAATCTATGTGTCTACAAGGCATGTGGTTTGGCAGGCTTAGCTCACAGCTCTGTACTTACTATATTAGTTTTTTCAATCTACATTGTATCCTAAGCCGTAGTATCCAATCCCAGGTTACTATGTTTGCTTTGGTAATGCCCAAAGGCATACCTCCAGCCCAGATTATGCCACCAGATGCCAGACAATCCACATGCCTCATGGACACTTCCACTCAGTTCAGTGTTTCCCTGAAGCTTTTCCCTTTGTTCCTCTCAATTTAAATTTAGTTTTAACTGATATGCAAGGATAATGCATTTTTATTAGGTACATGTAATGTTTGCATGCACTATGCATTGTATAAAGTTTAAATCAAGGTAAATATATACCCACAAACATTTAACATTTTCTTCCTGGTGAAAACATTTTTTAAAACTTCTTTTTTGAAATATATACTTCATTATTTGTGTGTGTGTGTGTGTGTGTGTGTGTGTGTGTGTGTGTCATAGACATGTGTACTTGTTAATGTGTAGGTATGCACACACAGATGTATGAAAGCACATGAAAGACAGATAATTGATACCAATCTGGGTATCTTCCTCTATCCCAACTCATCATTTCTTTATGGTTTTTTTTTTTTTTCATTTTAAACTATGCGTATGTTGTGGTGTCAGAGTCACTGGAGTTAGAGACAGTTTTTCCCCCATGTGACACAGTGCCGGGGACTGAATAAGGGCCATCTGTAAGAGCATATGCACTCCTAACCACTGAGGTATCTCTCTAACTTCTTTGTGGTTGTTTGCTTGAGACATGGTATTTTACCAAACCTAGAGCTCAGTGATATGGCAAGCCAAGTTGGCCAGTGAGCTCCAGGCACCATCCTGTCCCCACACTAGGATTACAAGCCTGTATTTTATGGAGATGCTAAGGATCCAAAGTCAAGTCTTTGGGCTTCTTTGGTAGGAACTTTATCCAAGTAGTCTTGTCTCTGAACCCTATTCTAATCTAGAGTCTCCCACTGCATAAAGTAACAAAATCAACAAAACCCCAAAAAGAAAATGAAAACATTGCAGTAGAAGAACAGTAAGTTTGATTTAATTGGCAACACTGTGTCATGGCACCACCATGCTTTCTACAATTGCTGTTTTTCAGAAATTCAGGAGGTGGTTTGACTGGAGAGAAATTTTTTCAAAATGAGCCATGAGATAGATACCATTCTTTGGTAAGATCAAATGACGTTTGTCCCCCAAACTACTTTGAACAACTCGTTGTTTCATTTGTCAGGATCTATGATTTTGGGGGAAAAAACCTTTTTGGTGTAGTCTTTATATACTGGATAGGACAAGGCTCCCTAAGTGATGAGGCTGAAGAGAATAATCAAACAGCAATTTCCTTAGTCCTAGTTGAGAAATCGTGATGGTCTGAAGCTGAGGAGAGATACTCTGGGCAGCTATGCAGAGCCTAATTTAATGTCTGAGATGCTGATGACAGTACATGTCTCCATAATAGGCACTCTAGCTGCACATAATGAACAGAGAGGAGGTGAGAGGCTGTTGATGGACTTACTAAAACCTTAGCGCTAGCCAAGTGAGCCTGATTGGGGAGCATGGAGAATTCCTATGACTCAGCCTTTAGCATTCAAAGTCCCTCAGAGCAGACCCTCCAGCCCAGCTCTGAGTACTGCCTCCCTCTGTGATGAGAATACATTACAAATTTTGTGTGAAGCAAAAAAGTTATCCTCTCTCAGGGAGCCACTGGTGCTTGAAGTAATCCCTGACCCTAGAAAGCTGGCCAGGATTCTTTAGAAAAGAAACCCTTTGTTGGTGGTGGTCTCTTTTCTTCCATTTCTGAAATCTATCTGCTATAACCAAGAGTGAACACTGAGGTAGGGGCTTACTTTACTAAGATAGTTCAGTGATGAGGACCAGAGTTCAATCCCCAGAACCCATGTAAAATGTTTGGCATGGTGGTACACACTTTCCCAGAACTGGGGACATGGAGATAGGTAGATTACTGGAGTTAACTTGCTAGCAAGTTTTACTTACTTGCAAGTGACAGACCCTGTCTCAGAAAACAACAACAACAACAACAACAAGCAAAAACAAAAACAAAACAAAACTAAACAAAAACCCAAAGTGGATAGCACCTGAAGAGTGACATCCAAGGCTCAACTCTGGACTCCACATGCATGTGTGAGCATTTGCATACATATGTGTACACACCTGAACATGTACAATACAAAAAAAAGGCTATGTGTACATAAGATCACATTCTGAGGTATTAAGCATTTGAGCTTCAGTGTACCTTTAGATTTTAAGAAGGGCAAAAGTCTTAGCCATGTCTATGAAGATGACAGCAAGAGGCATATATTTTTCTAAGGAACATGCCACATATCATGAACCTCACAAGTTCTTTCCCTAGTAGCCTGGTGGTAAGTATTATTAACTATAATCCTCAATGGAAGTTTTGCATCTTTCCACATACTCTCTCTACCCTCATCCCATTTCTTGGTGTCCATGAGGCCTGATAGTAAGTCTGTGGTGTCTGAATGAGAATGGGCCCCATAGGCTCATATATCTGACTGCTTAGTCACTAAGGAGTGGTACTATTTGAATGGATTAGAAGGATTAGGAGCTGTGGCGTTATTGGAGGTATGCCACTAGGCTTAGGCTTTGAGCTTTCAAAACCCAGAGTCTCTCTCTTCCTACTGCCTGAAGATAAGGATGTATTACTAAGGTAATTCTCCAGCATCATGTCTGCCTATGTGCTGCCATGCTTACTGCCATGAAGATAATAGACTAAAACTTCAAATCTTTCAACAAGCCTCAATTAAATGATTTCTTTTATAAGTGTTGCTTGGCTCATATTGTCTCTTTCAAGCAGTAGAACGTTGCAGTTAATTTAAAGGTATGGCCTAATAATTGTTTATTATTAGGCTATAATTACTATGGCAGTAGTTTCTAACATGCTATCAATTGATAAAAACACAGACACCTGTTATGTTTTAATAGCCTTACTTAACCTGGGGAAAGGCAGATATTAATTCTCTAAACTACCTCCCATATTGGGGCAGGTATCCCATACTGTTTGCCATGAATATCCCATCTGCTTACCTAGGTGTATGGGCATTTTATTGGTCAAACAGGAAAAAGGTTTTAGGCAAGGTTACACAGCAGTGTTTGGGGTATATTAAAGTCTGCATGCAGTAATTAGCATTAAATACATCAGTCCAACCTCCAACAGTAGACTATTGAAAAAGAACAGTGACTAGGACAAGACCTAACTGAAGCTGGTTCTTTCGCCTATCCAAGCACATTCAAAATCCATTTAAGATGGCAACTGAAATCCATTCAAAACTTAGGTAAAGATCACAGGCTGAGACAGAAAGATTACCATGTATTTGAGGCTAGCCTGAGTTACATGGTGAATTCTAGGCTATATAGTGAAACCTTGTCTTAGTAACGAGGAGATGACAGAGATATAAGATAGAGGTGACATGGTTAATTACAATGTAAGATCCAAAAATGCATTATTTCCCGTTTATACTGAGCTTTCCTTTATATAATCAAATGAAGAACTAATTTACTGTTTAACCTCCAAGAGGTGGTCTTTCTTTCAGGTCTTTCAACCAGCCTGACATTTCCTTTTTCTTTTTAAAATTTATACTGAAATATGCATAACATAAAATCTGCCAGATTAACTATTTTTTTTTCAGTACTGGTGATGGATCCCCAGTATTGAAGCTCAGCTCACAAGCTCTGCACCAGTGAACTATAACTTCAGCGCCAGCAACACCTTTAAATGCATACAAGTTGACACTGTTATGCAACCATCACCACCAACCCTCTCCAGAACATATCTATCATCCCATAGCTGTTACTCCATCCCCTTGTAATTCTTTTTTTTTTTTTTTGCTGTTTAAACATTTTTTTTATTATTCTTATTACATCTCAATGTTTATCCCATCCCTTGTATCCTCCCATTCCCCCCCCCCCCCCATTTTCCCATTATTCCCCTCCCCTATGACTGTTCCTGAGGGGGATTACCTCCCCCTATATATTCTCATAGGGTATCAAGTCTCTTCTTGGCTACTTGCTGTCCTTCCTCTGAGTGCCACCAGGTCTCCCCCTCCAGGGGACATGGTCAAATGTGAGGCACCAGAGTACGTGAGAAAGTCGTATCACACTCTCCACTCAACTGTGGAGAATATTCTGACCATTGGCTATATCTGGGAAGGGGTTTAAAGTTTACCTCCTGTATTGTCCTTGGCTGGTGCCTTAGTTTGAGCGGGACCCCTGGGCCCAAATCTGCCTATCATATTGTTCTACTTGTAGATTTCTAGGACCCTCTGTATCCTTTTATTTTGCTATTCTCCCATGCGTCTCTCATTTAGAGTCCCAATAGGATGCCTTCCCCTCTGTCCCAGTTTCCTGGTAAGTGAAGGCTTTTGTGGGACATGCCCCTTGGGCTAGTATGCAGATATAAGTGAGTATATACCATTTGATTTTTTCTGCTTCTGGGTTAACTCACTCATTATGATCATTTCTAGCTCAATCCATTTATCCACAAATTTCGGGAATTAATTCTCAACAGAGGAGTATCAAATGGCTGAGAAACACTTAAAGAAATGCTCAACCTCCTTAGTCATCAGGGAAATGCAAATCAAAACAACTCTGAGATTCCATCTTACACCCATCAGAATGGCTAAGATCAAAAATTCAAGCGACACCACATGCTGGCGAGGATGTGGGGAGAGAGGAACAGTCCTTCATTGCTGGTGGGAATGCAGACTAGTGCAGCCACTTTGGAAATCTGTCTGGCGCTATCTCAGAAAACTGGGAATAGGGCTTCCTCAAGACCCAGCTATTCCACTCCTTGGAATATACCCAGAAGATGCTCCAACATACAACAGGGACATATGCTCAACCATGTTCATAGCAGCCTTATTCATAATAGCCAGAACATGGAAACAGCCTAAGTGTCCCTCAGTAGAAGAATGGATAAAGAAACTGTGGTACATATACACTATGGAATACTACCCCTTGTAATTCTTAGTATATTTTCTGTCTCGAGAAATTGGACTTCTTTGAGTACTTTATAGAAATAGATTCCTTTAATACCTAACTTATTTCATTGATCATCATATTTTCCTGAGGTCTCTTTGTTATATGATGTACCAGAGTTCCTTTTGTCTTAGTTCTTTTGCGAAAGGTATTGTGGTGGTTTGAATAAGAATGTCCCCCACAGGCTCATATATTTGAGTGCTTAGTCACTGAGGAGGCGACCTCTTTGATAAAATTAAAAAGATTAGGAAGTGTGCCCTTGTTGGAGGAAGTGTGTCACTGGAACCGGGCTTGAAGTTTCAACAGCCCATGCTAGGCCTAGTGCTGTGTGCCTTCTTTCTGCCTACTGATCAGGATGCACACACCCATATATTCCTCCGTGCTTTCTTTAGTAAGAGTTATCTTGAGGAAGACAGGCCTACTCACAGCATACCAGGAAGACAGGCTTGTGCTTATGCTGACCAACTCAGCTACTATCAGGGCCCAGGTCTAGCACTTTGAGTCTGTCCACCACAACATCTACTCCATCCACTAGCTGCTAGAGTGAGTGGAGGAGCTTGTCCTGCAGAGCCAGATGTCATTACTGAATGAAACCATTAATGGCCAGCCTACTAGCCAGGCCCCAGCAAGGAGATGCTGTGGCTGCAGCCTAAGATGCTTGCCCTAGTGAGAAATAAAGAGCCTGGGGTGGATGACATCGAGGTGTGACAGCCTGAAGTTCAAATGTAACCTTCCTCTGGATACCCTGATTGTCCACAAGATTACCATGATTCTGGTCAACAAGCTATCTGAAACAAATCTTGACAATAGTCCAGTATTTATGGTGTGTCAGAAACCTTAAACCAGACCAATGACTGGTTGCAATGAATATTTGCACGTAAAGCTATTAGGAATAGCTGCAGTTTTCAATGACAGGATGTCCAAAATGAAGAATGGTTCATGTTCTGGATTAGACCTCCCCGAAAGACCACTATAGTCTGTGATGCCACTAGAAGCCAAGTTGTTATCCATGGTCCACTACCCCAGGCTGTGTTGAACCCTGAGACTAATGTGGATGTCTATGGTCGTACCTCAATAGGGATCTGTGTAGCCCATGTTACCACCCAAAGCTATGTAGATTTCCATGGTCTGTGAAGCCATTTTGATGTCAGAGGGTCATGCTGCTGCTGGGGGCCACATTGATGTGGGTGGATTGTGCTGGTGCCTGAGGCCATATTGATGTCCTTGGATTATGTAGCTACTGAGGACTGTTATGGTGTCTCATCAGTGCAGCAGCAGAGAACCATGTTGATGTCATGGTCTGTATGATCCCCTGAGACCATACTGAGGTCTGTGACATGTGCTGATGCTGGAGACCATGTGGATGTCCATGTCTGCGTTGTGGCCAGAAACCATGTGTAAATACATGGCCCATGTGCCCACTGACTGTAAAGGACAAGGACGTTCCTTATGCAGCGGGATCCATGACTGCAGACTCATGGCTGAGAAAGAATGACATAGAAGGCTTCTGTGACAACCACCATCCACCTCTGCCAAAGTAACAGCCTAGACAGGACGCCATTAAAGAGAACTCTTAAAAATTGTGATAAGGATGCCACATTGTAGCTCTCCACTGTTAATGGCTTCTGGAGGGGGTGCAGGCGGGGAACAGCCCAGTTTTCTTTAAGAAGTTCAGCCATGCTCCAGTGGGGAGGGGAAGTCAAGGGGGGCAGAACTGGAAGAAATTGGAAGTGAGGGTGCTGGGGTTCATGATGTGAAATTCCAAATAATAAAAATATTATGAAAAAAAAAGTTGCCTTGGTCATGGTGTCTCTTCCTGGCAATAGAACAGTGACTAAGACATGTGGTACTAAAAACATGGCTGTTGTGTTATTTTTAATTGAGGAACACCACTACAGCCAAGAGTAACAGTAATTGAAAAGTGACTACCTTGGTAGAATACTCTCTGGGCCCAGTGACCACAGCTGCAAAACAGAACATAGGAAGGGATGAAAAGATGGCCCAAAAGTTAATAGTACTGGCTGTTCTTTTGATTTTCAGTACTCACATAGTGGCTAACTCTAATTCTAGGGTATCTGATGTCCCCTTCTGGCATCCTTAGGTACTGCACAGATATATCACATAAACATGCATGAAGACACCTATACACTAAAATAAAAATAAATAAATCTTGCCAGGCATAGTGGCTCATGCCTTTAATCTCAGCAATCAGAAATCAGAGGCAGACACATCTCTGTGATTCAGAGCCAGCTTAGTCTACAGGGTGACTTCCAGGACAACCAGACCCACATAGAAAAACCCTGTCTCAAAACAAACAAAGAAACAAACAAACAAATCTTTAAAAAGACATAAACAAGCTGAGGAGGAGTCCTTGGCTCAAAGAACTTCATGTTTCTGCACATTTGCATCTGTGCAAGGCATAGCCCCACTCATTCAGGGACAAGTCTTCTGCCAGAAGCCTTACATAGCCAGTCCAACTCAACACAACCTTTTCCAGTGCTGATAGAGAAAGAATTTTCAGTCATGTAGCAGTTGACAGCTTAAGCTAACTAGGGTAGTGTGCTCATTTACAGAAGGCAGTAAAGAGAGATCAGATGTCATGGAGAAGCTGACTATACTCTCATGTCATACTCTTCATAATGGCCACCATTACTAAGCCCGACTGACAAATGAGAAAAACAAGGTTCAGAGAATCTACAACACCTTGTATACCTTTAGGGCAATAACAATGCAATAACATTTCTTGAAGGCGGTTCTGCTTAAGTCCAAAGACTGTGTCTTTTCCAACTCACATTTGACTGTAGATCAGGTAATGTCTTATTTGTTTATTTATTATTTATACAGTATTCTGCCCACGTGTGTGCTTGCCCACCACAAGAAGGCACCGGATATCATTACAGATGGTTGTAAGCCACCATGTGGTTGCTGGGAATTGAACTCAGGACCTTTGGAAGAGCAGACAGTGCTCTTAACCACTGAGCCATCTCTCCAGCCCATAATGTCTTATTTAATCTCTTCCAACAAGACAGATGATAATTCCCACTTCAGTGATCCTCACACTGTTTAACATAGTAGGTGTTTTCTAAGATGCTTCCTTAAAAATACTACAATTGTTTCATTGGGAACCTGCAATGGTGTACATATGTAGGTTAGAGGATAACTTTCAGAAGTCAAATTTCTCCTTCCTCTATGTGGGACCAAAGGATTGAACTCAGATCTTTAGGCATGGTAACAAGTACCTATATCTGCTAATCCATCTTGCTGGACCCTAAAGTGCTTCTTGACTGAGCTTGCTTATAGTTCAATGTGTCTAGTTGAGTCTGATGTACCAGTATTTATTGCCTGGTGGCACATAACACTCTTTTTTTTTTTTTTGGTTTTTCGAGACAGGGTTTCTCTGTGTAGCCTTGGCCATCCTGGACTCACTTTGTAGACCAGGCTGGCTTTGAACTCACAGCGATCCACCTGCCTCTGCCTCCCGAGTGCTGGGATTAAAGGCGTGCGCCACCACGCCCGGCTGTATAACACTCTTGATATTAAAAAGCAGGCCAGGTTTCCAGCTACGTGCAGTGACTGCTGTGACTTAATTCGGCCAACTGTCTAAATTGCTTTCCAGTTATTATTATAGCCTATTTTCTGATCCATTTGTATAAAGTTTCTGTTTAACTTACAATCTGTTGTTGGATTAAGGGCTTTTAGCTTTCCTTTAACAGTAGAGCATACAAGTGCAGCCCTATGTCGTGGTAGCACTGGGAATAATTTATTGATTAAAAAGTACCACAGTGGCAGAAATGAACTGATGACCCTTAAATTGAAATCTCTCTAGAATCACACTGTAGATGATTAGAGCACTTAGCCTCAAAATAAATACTTCAGCTCCATGTGAAATGAGAAATAAGATGTTGACTTGTTTCAAGATTATTACGATTCAGAAAATCTTAGCTCTTATGTATTCTAGCATATTTCACTGACTCCTAGATTAACTGAAGTTGAAAGCTTATATCACACAGCCTGGAAAAAATGTTCAGCAAGATACAGGATAAAGTTATGGAACAAGACTTCTGGAGGGACACTGCACAACATCACCTCTTGTAGTCTGCTCCTCAATCTACAAAATGTGAATCTCAAAATTTTAAATGCTCTAACATTGCTACTAGGTTTCTGTTGTGAAGTCTAAGAGTACTGGAATCAAGTCAAATTGTGCTCAAGGTTGTGTTCATAGCCACTTTTATTGTTATGGTTTTGTTTTGTGTAACCATAGAGACTATAAGATTCAAAACAATACCAAATAAGCTATCAAAAGCTACACTACATCAAACTTTGATAGGACAGTAGCTCCCTCTGGCTGTATGCGAGACACCAACTGCAGACAATGGGTTGTACTTCAGCTCTGAGTGAGTATGAGAACAGCTGGCTACCTTGTTCAGGGTCCATATACTTCAGAACCAAAGGCCCTACTTGTCCCCAAATAGCCCTATCTCCCTTTGGCTAATGCTGACATTCTACTGCATATGCCTTACTTCTTTTTCAAGGTCAGGTGCTTCCTTTCTTCATTTTTTTTTCATTCAAGAGAAAGAGAGAAGTAGAAACAGCACACAAGAGCTACTGGGATGATTAGGATGAAGGATTAGAACTGCAACTGGGATGGTAGAACTATTTAGAAGAAAATTCAGGCAGAATTGGTTGACGAATGGATCTAGACTTAGTGCATGTAAGGGGGTTCCCAGTTAAATGCTATAGTTTGGCCCTAAGCAACTGATATTTTCTGAGATGTGTCTTCAAGTGGACCAGGTTTAGTGCAGAAACTCCAGCAAGGGTTTCATTTGATATGCCTGTTACATGGCCAATTAGCTATGCCAATTTCTCTGGTGGTAATACAAGCCCACGGTCCATAAAAAGAGGGCTGAGAGAGACATGTGAATCTAGGAATAGCATACAGATGGTTGTAACTTTTACTTTTGTTTATTTTTAAATTACATAAATGTGGGTGTCTATATGTGGATATTTACACGTGAGTACAGGTGCCTATGGAGGCCAGAAAAAGGCATCAGATCTCTTGGAGCCTGAAGTACAGGTAGTTGTGAGTCACTCCACCTGGGTGCGGGGAACTAAACACGGATCCTCTGCAAGAGCAGCGTGAGCTCTTAAACTTTGAGCTCTCTCATCAGTACCTTGTTTATGTTTTGACACAGTCTTGCACAGGTGTCTTTGAACTTGTAATGCCCTGTCTCTTGTCTCTGACTCCTAAATGCTGCTGTCATTACACATATGTACACACTCAGCTTGTAGATAGGTTTCGAAGCCAGGAGTCTGATATCCAAACCAATGAAGGTAGGGAGAAAAGTAGGGGTGACTGAGGAGTGAGCTTTCTTTTCTCTAACAGTGAGATTGGATAAAGAGAAACAGTACCAATTTCCCACAACTTTTCTGACACTCCAGGTTTTACCACCCTTGTTCTGTATCCTAAGTTATCTACTTTTTCCTTTTGCTCTCACAGCATCATATCTTTCCCTTTCTTTATATGCTTCCAGAGCAAGATTGGCCTGTTCATTATTGCCTCTGACCTGCCAGTCAATCTTCACTGAAATTACACAATGTCTTATCTTATCCATCTCCAGGACCCTGTTGCAACTTGCAGACCTGGTCAGCAACACATATGCACGTAGGATTTGCTGAACTCAAAGGAATGGCACTGTGAATCTGCCTCGAGCTTGTCAATGTGCATGCACTGGGTTCGATTACAACTTTGTGGTCATCCTCGTGGCACCAGGGCATTTTTGCCTTGTGTGTGACTGGTTCAGATGTGCTCCTGATGCTGAACCTAGCACTCTTCCTTGAAATGACTCCAGAACCAACAAGAGACCATTGAACAATACTGATTTGATGGTTTGTTGTTTGAGTGATTGATTTGTTTTGGTGAGAGAAATTAACCAATTGTATGATTTAATCTCGTGGTTTGGTTTCATGACAACAGAAAGACCCATGAATTTAATCTGGCCTTTATTTTGATAGCTTTCACTCATGTTCCAAATTTCATCAATTAAATCATGTCAGACCAAACACTTAGGTTGAAGCAGATATCAACTGAATTCAATTAATAATGACTCAGAAAGACACTAAAAATACCACACAACCCATTATAAAGTTGGCTTTTATGATCTCCCACTTAAAAAGATCAGAGAATGCTTACTGCACAGGCTATGAAAAATGACTGCCAGCTCTACCAAATCTTCTGAATTCCAAATTGCTGTTAGAAGTCTAATCACGCTCACAAAATTGTTGGGACAAAAACATATGGCAAAGTTAAGTTATAAATGTGTTTACTTGCAGGGAACATTTTGGACATTTTAGTTAGATCTTAAGTTACATTTATTTCAAAAAAGGAAAACATTATTAATGGAGAAGGAATTGCAAACTTCCATTCTGGAATAAATGTCAATAATTTAATCAAGGACATAAAGCCCACAGATTATTCATACACTAGACACAAAGCAAAGTAGATCTACATTCATGTGAGAGCAGGCAACTTGTCAAAATGTTGGAACTACTCTCCATGTTATATTTTGTTGGAAAAAGAGGTTATGTTGAGAAGGGAAAAAAAAAAAAAAGAAGAGCAGAAGAGAGAGAATTCTAGGCTTATCAACTATAAACTTCTATGTTATTTATTGGTTTCAGACTCAGATTAAAAGCCAGTGAAAATACAGTCATCTTAATAAGACTTTGCAAGACAATTGTTTTTGCTTGGTTTTGATTTTGATATTTGGTCTAATTTGTTTTGCAGTTGCCAATTGCCTCCAGGGATCCCTTGTATAAAACTAAAACAAATTGTTCAAGTAAATGACAGCCTGACACTTTCATATTTCTGATTCAGTTGGCATTAGTCATATTTCCCTATTGCAAACATCCATGTTTTCGTGACAAGTGCTTCATATTAATTTTAAAAGTGGGTTCAGTGATGTCATACTTTCTCATTTTGTTCAGTCCTGAAGCGAACAGTCATTCCCTATAGAGAAAAGAGATACATTTCACAAGATAATTACTGTTGTTTATTATGGATGCAGAAAGAGCAGTATCTTCTTTTTAGCATATGCCCCTAGTTCATAAAGGAGATGAATAAAAGATTAAGGAATAATGAAGGAGTAGTTATTATAATGTGAGTCACTCTTTTATTTACTGCTGTAGGTGTGTGGTAGGAAAAAATGTTCAAATTGGATAGACAAGGTCTTCCTGGGACATGTATGTAGTCTCTAATATTCAACAACTGTTCTGGACTCCATCTCAGCCTCCAGTGTCAGGGCGCTTCATTAAGTGAGAAACCATTTCAGAGTCATGGACATTCTGAAGCTATGAAAAATAAGCACAGGAAGGATAGCACAGATACAAAATGTCATCAGGCATACTTAGAAAGAAAGCTTGTATAGAAAAATGGATACTGTAAATACAAAGAATGTTGGGCTTCTTCTTTAGTTTGCTTCAGAAAAGGCCAATTGAAATAAAAGAGAGGTTTCTGCTTTCCTGGGAGAGTGCTGGCATGGCAATGTCTTCTCTCTTGGATGTATTTATTCCTAGCACTCCAGTTAATGTCTTCTCTCTTGGATGTATGCTGTATCTATTCCTAACACTCCAGTTAATGTTTTCCATCAACCCTAATTTTTACAGAGGATGTGAGCAAAGAGGAATCTTTATATACTGCTGGTAGTAATGTACCTCACTTCATCCTGGAAACCTGACTGGGGCTACAAGAAGATGAAGAGATGGTAGATACAAATATAGAAAAGCTGGAATTTGGAGGGTAGAGACACAATAAAAAAAGCAACCTGGAAATTCAGCAGGGTCATTTTATACATCTGAATAAAGAAAGTGGGTTTATTATAGAGCTGAACAAGGAGGCAGGTTTAGCTAATCTCAGTTTCTGCACACAGTGGTCAATCATTTGCAAATCCTCACACTGGTACCAGAGGAAGGTTCTGACAATTCCCTGAACTTGACCCAGGCAAAGATTTGCCAATTCCTGTGAGTCTGGGTTTTTTTTTTTAATATATCACTGTGCTCATGTAAACAACACACATTCACTCCGGACTTCATCAGCTTCTTAAACATTTACTCTGATCTCCACTGTAGCCCAGGGCAGCAACTATGGAAGTCAATGTGGATAGTGTTAAAAAACTAGAAATACTTCAACTGTATGGTTCAGCTCTCCCACTCCTGGAAATAACCAAAGGACTCTAACAAACCACAGAGATACCTGCACATTAATCTTTATTGCTGCACTAGTCACTGCATCCAGGATAAAGAACCAGCCTAGATTTCCATCAACAGATGATTGGATAAAGAAAATGGAGTACATTTACAGTTGCTTCTCTATAAAGGAAAATGGAATCCTGAAATTTTCAGGAAAATGGATGAAACTTTAAGTCTTATATAATATAAGCTAGGCTCAGACAAATGCCATATTTTATCTCATGCTGAATTTTACATGACTATAGATTTGAAGTTTTCATTATTTCAATGCCAATTGTTCACAGTCCTTGAACAGGTTCTTCTTCCATCACACTCTGTCCAACAAGTAAATGCTGAAGTAACAATTATTGGGATATTGTTACTATGCATGTGCTCAATCCTCTTGTCCTACCTCACTACTTCATTTGACCTTGACCTAGCCTTTCATGTCCCTTGATGGCCTTTTTTCTCTTCCTTCATTATGCTATGTTCCACAAACTGCAAATAACTGCCAGATTTGCATCCAGAAGCTCAATACCACGTGAACTTGCATGCATCAAATAGAAGGGTCTCTGCAAATCAAAAAGTGTTCATTGAGACAGGAGGGGTGTCTTAGTAGTTAAGAGCACTAGCTGTTCTTCCAACAGACCTAGGTTCAATCCCCAGCATACACATGGGAGCTAACAATTATCTGTAACTCCAGATCCAAGGAATCTGATGTGCTCTTCTGGTTTCCATTGGCACTGCACACATGTGGTGCACAGACACACATGGAGGCAAAATGTTCATACACATAAAAATAATGGTTAATACCCTATGAGCATATACAGGGGGAGGAAGTCCCCCTCAAGAACAGTCATAGGCGAGGGGAATAAAGGGAAAATGGGAGAGAGGGAAGAATGGGAGGATACAAGGGATGGGATAACCATTGAGATGTAACAAGAATAAATTAATAAAAAAAAATAAGTAGGAAAAAAATAAAATAAAAAGGAAACATAATAAAATTTAAAAAAAAGAAAACAATAGGACAACTATCAATTTTGGGGTGTATTACCTTTGTAATTGTTTCTCTCCTTTTGTGTGTTTTATGTTTTTCTTTTAATTATTAATATTTTAAGATAACATCAAATATGAGGTTTATCACTTAAAAAAATAATGGCTAAAAAACTTTAAAGAAAGTAATTGGCCCAAAGTCTACTTTCACTGCATGTGGGACACAGATAGGCCAGTTACCAACATGGTTCTTAAGAACATTTGGTGGACAAAGAAATGTGACAGCTTTCTCCTTTAACTGACAATCAGGATGAGTTGTCAGGAAAACAAGGGTGAAAGTTTGCCTCCCTCCCCCCCCCCCTCTCTCTCTCTCTCTCTCTCTCTCTGTCTGTCTCTGTGTGTGTGTATGTGTGTACTTTACGTTTAAATTACCTGCTGGGAAGGACTATAAATGAGACCCCGGTGGTCCTCGTGAGTCATTGTTTCAGTGGGAAACAAAGCAGTCTTGCTTTCAAAAAAAATTGAATTTTGTTAGGTGCTGTGGAAATAAGCTTTGAAAGATGAATCCAAACAGTTGCATGCAATTATCTAAAAATAAGTGAACTATGTAAATTATTTTCTGGTATGGAAATGATAGCATAACATAGAAGATGCTTTTAAATGTACAATAACAAATTTTGTGTATATTAAAGAGGGCTGAAAATAAAGTAGAGTCTTAGCTGATTACACATTCAAGATAAAATCTAAATTTACCTTTTAGGACAATGTTGGCATATAGGGATCCCTGTCCTGACCTAGAAGAACAGGGTATATACATACATACATATACACATACATACTTTGCATTGTATTATTTCAGTTTCTCCTTCCTCGGAGTTTCCATTTTTGTACATAAAAAATGCAGGTGAATCTTGTCATATATATTTCACAGAATTGTCTGTCAAACTGAGTAATAGATATAAAAAATACTCTGTAGAAACAGGCATAGTGGCTCACACCCACAATTTCAGCACTCAAGACCTTGAAGTAGGAAATTTTCCAAATTGTAGATACCATCTTCGGCTAAGAAGTAAGTTTTAGAGCAATTTAGGGTGCAGATAAGACTCTGTCAAAAGAAAGAAAAAGAAAAGAAAAAGAACTTGTCACGAATGTGCTATTCCAGAATCATAAGTGCATAAACCTGTTGTATATTGGATAGCAATACATTTACAAGGCTTAGCAGTTTTAATAACAGTAACATCATAAAATCACTTACCTTGGTAGCCTGGTAGATTCTTTCATTCCATACTTAATTACTTATAATAACTTTCATATCACAAAGCACACAGCAAATATATCTATATCTGTACATCAATTCATATGGGCTACAGAATGATTACAAGTTAAAGATGCTGCAGCAGAATTCAAAGAATTTGGGACCTGAGAAGAGAGAGGTGTGTTGATAAGATGATGAACCAAACGAGTGCCTGGAGGTAGCTACTGCTGGAGCTGTTGGAGCCGCTGGAGTATGGATTTGAGAAGGAAACATGTCCAACTGCAGAGCAAAAGACTGAACTGGTCTGAGCAGGAAGTGCATCAGGGGCAGAACACAGAAAGGTGAATAGGTGTAAAAGCAGGCATTCAAGAAGCTATGTCAACAGCAGCTGAGCAAGCCCAGTACGGGCACCCTCAGTCTGCACTTGGACATGACCTGCTGTTTCCTTGGTCTGCTGCGTCTAATAACTTCTTGAGCATGCTTTCCTTGATAAAATTTTAATATGCTCATATGTCCCCATAGTCTCAGTGCTCCCTACACTTAAAGAGTGGCTCCCTTTCTATTCCCAGGAAAAGGCCATTCATCATCCTGTGCCAGATGAGGATACCTGACAGATGGTGCAGTTTCTGTGTTGACCCAGGGAGTCTGGCCATCCTTCTCCCTCAAAATGGAGTCAAAAGCTACTTCTAAGATGGATATTCCTAAGGCAAGGCATATCGTGACAAAACATATTATATATGATAACTTAGAGTAGGGCATAGCCTGGGCTCAACCACCAGCAGCTTGTAAATTGCCCTAAACCTGGGTCCATGTATGGCATTGGTTCAGTTGGTTCAGGTCTATGTTCCAATGTGCCAAATGTTCAAAACACAGAATCTGATGCTTCTTCTACACACACTGCCTCTGGTTGAAGCACACATCATTTCCTACTTATCTTCCAGGTGATGGGTTACTGGTCCCTTAAGTAGTCTCCCCTCTACAATCAAATCTTTTACTTTTCAGGTTTATACTTGGAGCAGGTACTGCCAACCATCCATTTGTGCCCTTGTCCCTTTCCTCCCAACAGAAGCCTTCTTTAAATTTAGAAAATCACACCAGTCCTTCTGCCAGCCCCAGGACCATTTTCTGACTAATAAGATTTAAGCAGGTATCTCCTAGAAAGTTCCGGTATGCAATATTCTTTTCTCTAACTCATTAACATTGTCTTGGAACTCACATTCCCTGGGTGTTTCTGTTCATTGACAGGGAGCAGTCAGAAAACTTCCCTACAGGTCCAGAGAGTAGACAGTTCAGGCGTTACAGTCCATTTAAAAATGTAAAAAAGAAGGAAGGAAGGAAGGAAGGAAGGAAGGAAGGAAGGAAGGAAGGAAGGAAGGAGGGAAGGAGGGAAGAAAGGAAGGAAGGAAGGAAGGAAGGAAGGAAGGAAGGAAGGAAGGAAGATAGAAACTAGTTTCCTTGACCATTTATGGACCATGCTTTTTTCCCTTGTTTTATTTTATTTTTTACTGGTTTTTTTTTACACATAAATACAATACACTACATGCAACAAGAAGAACCACGAAATAATTAGGGATTATATAAATGTTACATTCATAGTGGTTTGGTTATTTGAATTTGGCAACCTTGAAAATATCTTTCCTATCTTGGTAAGTCTAAAATTCTGAATGTAAATCAATAGCTATCACATCTTGTCATTATCAACTTAAAACACCTATCTAGAAATAAAAAATATTTTAACCCCTAAACAACTAAGCTTATTTGTAAAACTAAACTCTCTGGTCTTCAACCTCATCAGAGACTTGAAAAGGAATAAAATTAATTACTTGAATAAACCAGAGATGCAGGTTAGCAGCTTCCAAAATGAAAAAACGTGACAGAGACAGTTTGCTGCCTGAACTATTCCCTAAAACTCTCTATAACATTGGAGCATCATCCTTAGCCTTCTGGCCCAGTATATCTGACAGACATATTTGTGAGGCAGGAACTATTGAGGACTTGCTAACTTTGTCTTTGCAGAGTTTGGCTGTCAACTCTGCCTGCATCCACGCTTGCCCATTTTTAGGCAGAATTCTGTCTGTGATAGAAATGAGAACGTTTTGCCCAGTGGCTTGTTTGCCACATTTGAAGCCAGCTCCATAAGGAGGTTCATTGATGCTCATCATCTTCTTTGAGGTAGGCTAGGTGTTTCCAGAAGTTTACTTGTCTTGCTGTCAGAGAGTCTTTAAAATAATAGAAATATCTTTAAATGTAATATTCTGTAGGTCTCTGAGGGTTTTGAAGACCTTATCTAACTATTTTACTTTATCCCTCTATAGAATCACATCTATCTGTTAAACCCAGGAAATCCAATTGTACAGACTTCTCCCCGTTAATATTTGAAATCAGCAAGTGTTGCTATTTATAGCCTCCAAAGCTTTGCTTTTATTCGATGAGTCAACAGATTATTGTACTGCCCTAAGTTGTTCACTTCAAAGTGTTCTGAAACATGGTTATTTACCTTTAGTTCAGGCAGCGTTCATCTAAAACTAATGAAACTTTTAGAGGGAAGAAAGTTCATATTGCTAAAAATCAGTGGTTCTCAACTTGTGAATTGTGACCCCTCTGAGGGTCAAAGACCGTTTCATGGAGGTTACATATCAGATATCCTATATATCATATATTTACATTATGATTTATAACAGTAGCAAAATTGCAGTTATCAAGTAGCAACAAAAATAATGTTATGGTTGGAGATCACCACAACATGAGGAGCATCAGGAAGGTTGAGGACCACTGCTATAAATGAATTTCTAAAAGAGAGAAGCAGAAGCATCATGGGCAGCTACGCAGGGATCCAAGAGATAATGTCACCCCCAACAAAATTAGAAATGAATAACTGGCTCACTAGTCACCAGAAGGATCTATTCCAATAATTACTAGTAGGACAGATGATCAGGGAAAGACTTTCTACAGAAAGCACTGGAAGAAAATGCTTATATTCCTTTTCAAAATTAAATTGCATATCAGTGTAATGCAGTATTGTCCATAAAATGGATTCAAAGACTTACGTCCAATAGGTTTTACATCATAATATCCAAGTAGATGTCCATAAAGTTAGGACATAAAATTTCTCCTGTCTATATGGAAGAGTTCCCATAGGCTCCACTCAAAGGTAAAAACATATTTACTGAGAACTAGAAGGAGGCAAGAGAAGGTCATCTTAACAGATGGCCAAATATCCACTTTTAAGCTAAGGGCTCACCCATTTGGTGGGGGAAGACTAAGAATCTAGGAAGAGCACTTATTCAGGAGTTAAAGAAGGGACTTATTATCTTGGCATTTTCTTTTCAAAAATTGTTTATTTATTATAATTAATTCACATTACATTCTGTTTGTTATCTCCTCGCTCTTAACTTCCTGTTCCCACCCTCCCTCCTTCTTCTGCCCTATTGCCCTCCCTATACTTCTGACAGAAGGGGACCTCCTCCCCCACCATATGACCTCAGCCTATCAGGTCTCATGCAGATAGCCTGCTTCCTCTTCCTTTGTATTGGTGAGGATGAAGAGAAAGGGGAACTCTTTTCCAATGCTGATGGAAGTGCAGACTTGTACAACCACATTGGAAATCAATCTGGCACTTTCTCAGGAAATTGAGAATAGTGCTACCTCAAGACCCAGCCATACCACTCCTGGGCATATACCCAAAAGATGCTCCACCATACCACAAAGACAGTTGCTCAACTATATTCATAGCAGCCTTAGTCATAATTGCCAGAATCTGTAAACAGCCTAAGTGTCCCTCAACCGAAGAATGGATAAAGAAACTATGGTACATTTACACAGTGGAATACTACTCAGTTATTCAAAACAAGGAAATCTTGAAATTTGCAGGCAAATGGATGGAACTAGAAATGACTGTACTGAGTGAGTTAATCCAGAAAGACACATACAGCATACATTCACTTATAAGTGTCTTGGCATTTTCATCATCTGGTATGGGGCCTCCAAGACACTATTTCTCCCTTTTCCCTCTGGCCTTAAGACCTGTACAATGAAGATTGATAGCCGATGATCTTGAGATTGTCACTTCCAGCTGTGTGTAGTTATCAGTTTCAAGTACACATAATATTACGGGTTAAAACTTATTGAACATAAATTTTCACCAAGATATATTGACACAACATTTATTTTACAGAGGGACTATAAGCATTGTGATCTGGTACCTTCTAGAATTCAGCAGGCTACAGCACCAAACCCAGATTAAACTAAACAAAATGATCATTGTTGTTCTTCTTAAATGTTACCTTGGTAATATAATTTAATAGGAGCAGACCAGGTGGAAATCATGAGAAAATTGTATATAATTGACAGGCCTTGTTTTTAAGGCCCAAACTCTATGGTTTCTCTTCTTAGTGATGGTGTATTTAGTAACTGAAAAGCAATAATTTCAACATTCCCATTATTCCAAGTATCCACTTAGAGAAATGGAGACCTACAATTAATATATATGCTATATATGAGACTCTTGATCCATAAACTACATGTGAAAACTATTTTACAATGTAAAAGAAATCCCTTAAGCCCCCTTTGAATTACAAGGCAATGATGACTAGCAACTGAGTCAGTGGAAAATTACCTTGTGCACTGAATGCCTGAAATACTTCTCAAAACAAGAGCAAATCAACAAAATAACAGGCTAGACTGAATACACAGGACATATTATAGAAGAGGCACTTAATGAGCTGGGCACAGGATGCTGCTTGCTCACCGGCTAAGGTGAATAAAAAGACCCTTTGCCCAAGCTCTTCGTGACAATGCTTTGCTAATTTCCTGAAAAAGAATCTTCTCGTGGTGAGTCACTGCCCTTTTACTGGCATTATTTTAATGATAGAAGATAGAAGAAAATGTCACAATTTAGATCAATGCTGTCTTTGCATGACACACTGGGTGAGTCACCCAATGAAATTATCAGGGAAGCGTGATTACCATTTTTGCTGCCTATACTCTCCCCTGTTACTCTCTGCAAATACATTCAATGAGGTATTTCAAGAGATCTGGTTGCTAGGTATCAGCCTCTTTCAGAGCTCTTCATTTTGACCTCAACACAAAATATGGAAAAATAAATGTATCAGGAGGCATCCAAAGGCTCAGATGCCTGAATTGTTGGTGTGACCACTCTAGTAGCTGGCTCAGAATACAAAAGCAAAAAAATACCAAATCCACAGACTTCTGAAATCCTCTTTTACTTTACAGAACACACTGGGATTCTCAAAAGAAAGTGAACTCTTTATACAATCACTTACTTGAAGAGAAATTGGGTCCAGAATCAAGTTCACCTTCTTGATCAAATATTTCATCTTACTTTTAGAGTTCACAAAATGTTTCACTTGCTCTTAAAATGAGAAGCAGTAAGCAAAACAAACAAGGTGACTTTTTTGAAAATGTGACAACTTTATCAGGGTTATAAAGTAAAGATGTGCTGTAATCATGATAGGAAGAGAGCTCAATCTGTAGCATCAGGGACTTGTAAGTGAAAAATACCACGATACCAGTGCATGGCCGTGTACAAGAGCTAAGATGCAAAGCGAGCATTATGAAGTATCTGCCAGGCAGAGGAGCAATGCAAAGTCCAGCTCCCTGCTGGTGGGAACACAAAAAGACTCAGCACTTTAGAAGACAAGTTACTGAATTCTTGCTGTTTGTTTAGTTGGTTGGTTGGCCTTGTTTTGTTTTTGAGACACGGTATTTATACGTAGTCCTAACTATCCTGAAATTCACTCTGTAGACCAAGCTGTGTCAAACTCACAGAGATCTGCGTGCCTCTACCTCCCAATTGCTGAGGTTAAAGGTGTGTGCCATCATGTGGGCTTGTTTTCTTATATTAAAAATCCTGACTCTGGCATGAACTCTGGTGCTCCCTATTTGACCACCTCCCCTTGGTGGGGAGGCCTGGTGTCACTCAAAGAAAGAATAAACAGGCTACTAAGACCATATAGTGGGAGAGGAGGTCCCCCTTGGTCTTAGACCTAGAGGAGGGGAATAGGGTTAAAGTGGGAGGGAGGGAAGAACGGGAGGATACAAGTGACTAGATAACAATTGAGTTGTAATCTGAATAAATTTAAAAAAATACTCTCGTCATACCATGTTCCAGCAATCTTGCTCCTTGGTACACATCTATATATGCTGAAAAAACATGTTTCCTCAAAAACCTACATATGAATTTTGATACTAATTTTATTCATACCTACCTTAACTTCAAAACAACCAAGGTATCTTACCAGAGATGAGTGGATAAGCTGTAGCAGACAAGAGAACGAAGTACCATTCAGTGATAAAATAAATGAATTATCAAGTCAAAAGAAATAGTAGAAGCTTCCGCGTGGTACTAAGTAAAAGAAGCCACTCTAAGAAGACCACAGATATGCTAGATGACTCTACATATATGAAATTCCACTGGGAAAGGCAGATAAAATAATCAGTGGTTAGCAAGGCTTGGAGAGAGGGAAAGATGAGCATGAGGCACACTAAAGATTTTTAGGCAGTGAAACTATCCTTCATGATTGTATAGTGGTGGCTACATGTCATTGCACATGTTTGAAGACCCACAGAATGAAGTCTAATACAAACTGTGGACTTTGGATGATAAACACGTGCCAGTGTATATTCACGTTGATGGAGGTGAGGTGGGGGTGAATAGAGGAGATAAATGGTGACTCCTATACTTTGTCCTCAATTGTTTTAGATGAGCTATTTCACGACAAATAATTGCTGCTAAGAAGTCCCTAATTAGGAGAGAGGGAGAGACAATCACATTACTAGGGCCATATTACATATTCATAACTACTCAACTTGCCAATGATTCTTTTATTTAAATAATTACATACATTTGAACATGTGATCAGAGCTCAGAAAGCTTGGTCCATGAGTTGATGATATACCTGTTGAGCCAGCAAGATGGCTGTTTGTTTCCAAGCCTGAAGACCCGATTTTGATCCCTAGAACCCACATGGTGGAAAAAAAGAACTGACTCCTTCAAAGCTGTCTGCTGACCTTCACGTATGCACTGTGATACACAAGAACATGTATGTACTCATGTATACACACATACTAATAACAACATAATAAATATGTAAAATTTTAAATAAATCTGTTCAATGGACTATGGTCATGTTATAAACTATCATCATGAAGATACACAAAGGTTACAATCAGGAGGAAGTCTGTTTTAGTACTAATACATAAAGCTATTGATGCAAACAATATAACTGTAATTATTTATTGTGATGTTTATCTTCATTGTCGACTTGATTTTCTGATTTCATGAAAGACACCATTTTGGCTATGTCTGTGAGGAGCTTTTCAGTGATACTTCCCTGAGGAGTAATGAACTACCTGAATGTGGATGGGGTACACAGTCAAAAGGGGGGGCATGAATAGAAGGGGGAGTTGAGCACCAGCATTCTTGTCTCTGTTTCCCACCTGTGGATGTAATGTAACCCACTGTCACATTCCTGCTGCCATGCCTTTCCTACTCTCCCAAGTCACAGCTATGAAGAACTATGTTCAAATGACATCAACTACAAAGAATGAGCATTTTCTAGAAACTATTGTGTTGTGGGTAAGGATAGAAATCACTTCACTTCCCGTGCCTTACAGGCCAGGACCAGCTCTCTCAATGGCTTTGGAATATAAAAAGCACATATTAATGAGAAAGGGAAAGATTTCTCTAAAGGAGCATAGGACATCAATGTTTGCTTAGTTGTTAGATACATTTCACATCTGGTCTGTACCAGTCCCAGAGCTGGACACTAGGCACATAGAGTGGGGGCAAAATTTGACTGACATGTTGTCTGTGTGTATGGCCCTGTGTTGATTTCTAGACCCAGGTAGACACCAGAAATGGGAACAAATCTGTTGAGGACTTGACTGCTTCTCAACTTGTCATTGTCACTGGTGTTCTGAGAAACTCATGACCTACGCAGAAAACTGAGGCGATAGGGCTCTGACTTTTACAGCCTACCTATATTTCCTGCTGAGACCTCTCTTTTCTGTTGGCTATAAAGGAATGCTAAGTGGAGTTCTTCTTATATTCATCTCAGAATTTTTAGGGAGGGTCCTAGTGCAAAATGACAGGGAACCTCATAAGATGACATTAGGACAAACTTATACAAGAAATGGTCATTTGAAGACAAAACAACAAAAAACAAACAAACATCTGCAAGCCAAGGAGAGAGGCTCCAGGGAATATCAGCCTGAACCACACCTTAATCTCATAATTCTGGCCTCAGCATTGTGAGGAAATACAGTGTCTCCTGAGCACTGGGATCATAGGAATGTGCCACCAAGCTCGGTTTGCAGTTGTCTAAGCCACTGGGGGTGCTTTGTTACAGCAGCATCAGGAAACTCAAATATGGGATGGAGTTACTGTCCCATCCCATTTCTGACGTCAATTTTCAAACAGAATGGAGAAGAGTGAGGGGAGATCTTGGGTCATATTAGGGTCTCCTGTCAACTACAACGGGCAGTTCTATCAAACCCCTTGGCCAACTCATTTGAGCATATTGGTTTAACTTTTGGAAGGCTTACTTCATTTGTTGAGCTTTCTACTACTATTTTTCCTATTTATCCATTTACTCAACTTTTAACTTTAGTTGGTTCAAGAAGACTAGGAGAGGAGTGGAGGAAGAAGACTGTGTCTCCAACTAGAAGCTATAGAAATATTGCTGACCCTCAATATACATGGCTTACATATCTATGGATTTGATCAGCCATTCATAGTAATTGGAAAATTGTAACTGTAATAATAATTCATATTTTTTGGCATTATGCCCTATACACTATAAAAAAGAATATTATATGACAGCTGTCTACATATAATTTGCATCGTATTAGGCATTATGAACAATCCACTGGTAACAAAGTGTACAAAAGCAAATACTCTGCCTTTTATATAAGGGACTTGAGATGTGTAAAGAGACGATGATATGGTGGTGATAGAAAGGAGGGGGTGGAAAATTGGGCTGCTATAGAGCTTCAGAGCTAAACAGAGTCCCAGGAACACAATGCCATGGGTACAGATTTAAAAAAAAAAAAAAAGCAACTTGACCCTGCTCCAACCATTTGGTTCTCTTCCTGAGTCATGACTGACAGAATTTGGTATAGGGAAATTGTTCTAGGATCTTCCTGTTTCTTAAGGCAGAGTCCTCACACAGATCTGAGGTCTGCTAAGATCTGGTAGGCTGTGGTCATACAGTGGGGAAGGACGTCCCCTTCTGTCAGAGGTCTAGGGGAGGGGAATAGGGCAAAAGAGAAAGGGAGGGGAAATGGGAAGATACAAGTGAGGGGATAACAATCAGCATGCAATCTGAATAAAGTATTAAATAAATAAAATGTGAAAAAAATTAAAAATTTAAGACTTGTTCTGTATGCACATTAATATTTTTTCCCTGCCCCAAAGTGCATTTTGTCATGAAAATATGTCCAACACGGTGAAGGCTTGTTGCTTGGTTCATAGAACCCTGGATGCAAATTTTATTCAACACAAATACTGTGAGGCATAGTCATGTTTTAAACAAACACTTTCAAGTCCCACATTTTAGAATGCCCATTTAGTGATACCACTGCAAATCTCTCCTAGAAGGTCCATTAGAAGGCATATGTGGGCCCTCTAACTTGTCCCTGGTTTCCTAGCTGCACCCTCAGAGGTTTTGAGTTAAAGGTCTAGGTTACATTTGCACAATTGGTAGTTTTAAATTACATTCCAGTCTGGTTCCAGTCACCATAGAAGCAGCACTCATTGGTTTCTATAGTGCTGTTACCTGTGTCCTGAGCTCCCTGACCGTCTCATTATCTGTACTTTTGAAGCAAAGTCATTTCAAATGATAGCTGGAATTGGGCGGTATTCTTTACCAAGGATTAGTTGGAGTTCTCAGGAGCACCAAAGGGACCTGGAGCCAGTGCAACAAATAAGATGCAGGGAAGTAGTCTCGTGTGTGTGGTGTGTGTGTGTGTGTGTGTGTGTGTGTGTGTGTGTGTGTGTGTGTGTGTGTGTGATATGCTGGACATGCTACACGTCTCCAGGCATTCTCTTCTTGCATTCAGTCTCAAGTACTTTGAACCTTATTCCTTTAGTGGTATTTCAAATCCATTCACTCTCCCAAACCTACAAGATGATTTGTGTTTTGAAATAGAAACTCATGTAGCACAGGTTGGCGTCATACTCCCTATGCAGATCAGGGTGAACTTGAGCATCTGATCTTCCTTCGCCTCCTAAGTGCTGAGATTTTATGTGTGTACCATCACACCTGCCTGAAGCAAGCTTTCTTTAACCTAGCCCCAAATCATCCTAACTGGTCCACCCTAGTTGGAATGTAACCAGTACTTAAGCTATATGGCACACACAGAAACAAACACACGTTTAAATACGGAGATCTGCACGTAGTCTACATTATAAACAGAAGCAAGCACACATATTTTTTAAAACCAGAGGTTAATAAAACAATACCCACTGAATGAGGACACAGCACAGTAGCATTACAGATACTTTAATGACAACAGATGGTAAATTAATACAAATTACGGGCTACAATACACTGAATACGAAACCCATTCAGGTAAAGACTAGAAAAGCATCGCTTAACAATTCAGTCTGACGCAAGTGGCTAAGATATCCAGGCCCCATTGTGATGATACAAGCTTTAGACACAGAACATTGGCACCCCCACCCCCACCCCACCTCCAGTCAGCTTGCTAATCAGTGCCGCAGCATGGCCAGCGACACTGGTGACTGAAAATTCTAACACTTACCATCGACATCAAGGGACATCTCTGTAACATGTTCACTAAGCAAAACTCAGACAAGAATATGTGAACGTTCTTTGCAAACTGTAAGGTGCTGTGCAGATGTTGTTAGCTATTGCTATTATTCCTGTTCGATGAGTTTTCACCGAACGTGGAAGGAAGACGAGATTGTATAACTGACAATATGACTTACAGAACATCTTAAAAAGAACAGATACTTCAAGCACACATAGCAATTAACAGCGTGGCCGGCAGCGATATGGAGACACCCTGGACTTTTGTAAGGAGTACAGGCTCAAGCCATTCACAGGTTGGTGATGTAGTGATGGGTACATTCTCAATGTCTCTAAGGTACGATATTTTTAAGGTAACGCCATCCCCCTGAAGAGTTTTGCCAAGCCATGAGAGTGTACTCCAGCACAATTCTGGTGAAATGAACTTAAAACTTAGGAGTAGGATAGTTGTGTATTTCACTAGTGAAGGACATATAGACCTCTTGACAGTAAAGAAACCTGCCACTGGCCTAAGTGACCAATACCGTATCATTGAACCATTTACCAAATGGGCCTAACAAGTCTACAAATTGACTACGCTTAAAGTATATGGAGATACATGTAAAACAGGATTTCAGTTCTTTCATGTACCTTCAGCTTTAGCCTTCCTTGGGTCCATCTTGTTTACTTTCACTGACCTGTTTGACTGCCTTGTCTACATAGAATTTATATGAAAATAAACACAATCCCATGGGTTGCTTTTAATAACGCCAAATTGGTTGAGTTTCTGTTTGGTTTTGTAGGGTTTTTTGTTGCTTTGAGGCAGGGTCTCATGAAGTCCCAGGGTGGCCTTAAACTCCTGATCCTCCTACATCTGCTTCCTAAATACTCTAAGTAGAGGCATATGCCACCACGGCTGGCTCAGTATGGCTTTCCTGATAAACTTTCAGGTTACTATAATTACTGTTAATTCCCATGAAACAGTTATTTTGAATAGCAGGCTTAAAATCCTTTACTATCATTGCAAACCAGAATGCTACTCTAACATGTTAAATGGCATCCATTTGAAGAGTGAATGATACAGCAGACTTCCACGTTTTCAGCACTGGGGGCAAATCAGAAGGTGGGGAATATGTACCGTTACAGTAAATGGGGTTAAAATCCGTAGCTTGCACTCACACTTCAAGCTCTAGGCCCTAATTGAGATTACTGTTACAATCAGGTTTGAACATCAGTGAATAGATTCCTGCCGGAAAACACTTAATGGTTCAACTGTAGCTTTTCTTCTAACACATAAAATATGAACTTTATACAAGAGAAAACTAATTTTTAAAAACCTTGAAAAAATGTCTATTTGTCAAATACCACATTCATTAACATACCTAATGGCAGCAAACTCATAAGTGAGCAGTCAAAACCCTAGAAAAATTGCTTCAGAACAAATCTATTTTGTAACAATTCTAAATATCAATGTGAATATCTTGTTTTAATGTTCAAACAAACTGTATTTTATTCCCAAGGGAAAATTACACGTATTTATATGTATCCCTGGTTAAAATACTTAAAAAGACATGTACCATTAGTTAGCAAATGTGTGAAATAAAACAAAATAATTCAACAGTATATTTTACAAATGTACATTATTCCTAAAGTACAAGAAAAAAGCCTTGGCAATATGTAAAAAGAAACTGAGTGGACAATTCTAAACACAATAGGCCACCTACTACGGAAATCATCTAGAAATTTAGCACACAGTGTCTGAGACTCAAATATCATGATACTAAAGACTGCACTCTTTATGAGATAAAGACCCTTATATTTAGAATATTCACTCTTAAATACATTCAAACTACACACAATTAAATTTAAGAATTACCAAAATCCTTTAATAATCACATCAATCTTGTTTTTAGTAACAATAATATGACACAAACACATATTTTGATATCTAATTACCTATTTCTCTAGTCTAGTTCCACAGCTTGAAAATAACAGCAGACAAGTCAATCATGGCAGACATCTAAGCAGGGGCCATTCATTACATTAATATTACCAGTAACAGGTATTTGAACTTTCTTCATTTTTATAATTATATTTAACTAGTATATAAAAACAAAAAGCATACATGCTTACAGGGTACCATGTAATGTTTTGATATATGCACATTTTATATAGTATTTAAGTTGGGTTATCATCTCAAAATTTTGTCACTTCCTTATGGTAAAAACACTGAAATGTGAATTTTAGAATAAAGATACTATGTGTTTTGTAAAACAATGGGTAATTATCACACATCTGAAAAACTGCAAATAGCACTTTGGCGAAATTAGCAAGATTTAAACTTAAACCAAGGTTGTAGTGTATGTAGAATCAGCATTAAAAAACATCTTTCAAAATAGGGCAGGGGTGTGAACTAAACTACTGATGACCTGCAGGTAGTAATATTCTGGACCTGTTTTTTCTATTTTTATATGTATTTTTCCAGTGTTTTACAGAATATATATTATGATCTTTTATTAAGATATAAATATTTGGGGGACAGCATTTTTAGATTATATATACACAGCACCAAGTGCTTTGTGTGACCATAGACTGAAAGTACTGAAGCAAGGTAATAGGGCTTTTTTCTGGGGTAGGAGTGTTCTCATGAAAAAAGACTTCAAGGATTAGCCATAAATACAGAATATAGCTTAGTTCTCATGAAAAAAAAAAAAAAAAAAAAGGATTAGCAGACAAAAAAAAATCTTCCAATAATACCTCATAAGTAATGTGATAATGGGATATTTCAAGACTGTCTACACTCTGAGTATGAGTGTAGATGCTGAACATTTTGGCATTCTAATATTTATCACATCCTATCTATTTTAAAGTAGGACAATGCATTAAATGGGATTTCAATAAAGTTGATGAATGAAGCCTAATTTCAAACCAAAGTGAGGGCACAATGTTAGTATAATAACCACAATGCTGGCAGTCAGCTCAATTCTTTACCCTCAGTAGTCCTAAATCCTTTTGTATGAGTGGGTGTGACTTCAGTGACTTTCCCCATGAAATAATGGAATGTGAGAGTTATCTTTCCTCAGTGACATTCAGATTAACTAAAATGCCTATAATCTAAGTAACTTTCCACAGGAAATTAGAATCTCAAATCCAAGGGCCTGGTTATTTTCCAGAAAAGTCCTCTAATGAAAAGGAAATATAGATTTGCTTCACTGTTTCTTGGTATACCCAAATAAATAAAAGTGAAAAGCAAGTAAAAGCTAAATTGTTACAATTTTTTGTTGTAAGATAATTAAAGTCTTCCTAGGACAAGATATAACTCATTTAGCATATACAATTGTACCTTTTTAGCTTTTCCAAATTTTCATTTGCAAACTGAGATTCAAAGTTCAAAGTGACCGTATTATTGTGTGGGTCAAAATTTAGCCAAATGCGACTGACTCCTTAAGACTGATTTTAACATGTTCTTTCAACTTTATTCAAACAAAATGTATTTATTATCAATACCTCAGAAGTATTTAACATATTCAAAAAATAAATTTCATGCTATCAAAAGGTGATGTTCACTTTAATCCTGTTTGCCTTCACGCCACTGTCGTGAGCCTTCATTCCAGGCCACATAGACAAACAAGGCCAGAACCACATGAACAGCAACAACGGCAACAATTGCAGCATAAAAATAGCTGTCTCTATTAGACATTCCAAGGGCACCTATCAAGAAAAGAAAAAAAAATTCATTTTATTCCACACTTAACAAACTACAAAATTCAAAGCCTAAGGATTCTGTTTGTGATAAAGACCATTACAGAAAACAACAACCAATCAAAATACAGAAGTGTATAGTGGAGGAGGTGGGTGGACGGGGACAGATGACAAGAGACTGAGGAGGCCACCTTCTAGGCAGGCAGTACCTATAGTGGAGGGAGGGGAACACCAATCCACCTACAAAAACCTTCAACCCTAAATTTCCCCTGCTTACAAGATATGCAGAAATAAAGATAGCGCCTGAGGGAATGTCCAACCAGTGCCTGGCCCAACCTGGGACCCACCTCAGGGGAGACAGCCAGTCCCTGACACTATATATGATACTTTGCTTGTAGACAGGAGCTTAACTTAACATTCTGAGATGCCCCGCCCAGTAGGTGAGACTCACAGCCAAGCATTAGGTGGAGCTCAGGGAGTCCTGTGGAAGAGTGGGATAGAAGGACCAGAGGGGACAAGAACGCTGCAAGAAGACCAACTGAGTCAACCTAGATCCATGGGGACTTACAGAGATAGAAGCACCAACCAAATAACAGGCATGGACTGGACCTAGGCCCCCTGCACAGGTGTAGCAGGTGGGCAGTTTGAGCTTCATGTGGGAACCGTAGTAAGGGGAGCAGGTGCTGTCTATGACATGGACTCTGTTGCCTGCTTTCAGTCACTTCACCCTAACAGGGCTGCCTTGCCTGGCCTCAGTGGGTGAGAAAGAGCTCAGTTCTGATTGAACATGAAGTGATGGGGCGGGTTGGTGGGGGGGGGGGGTGCTCCCCTTTTCTGAGTACAAGGGGAGAGGGGCAAGAGGGTAGAAGGGAGGGACCGGGAGGAGAGGAGGGAGGGGGCTACAATCAAGATGTAAAGGGAAGGAAGGAAGGAAGGAAGGAAGAAAGGAAGGAAGGGTTATGGAGAAAGAAAGAAAGAAAGAAAGAAAGAGAGAGAGAGAGAAAGAGAGAGAAGAGCTATAGAGCCTAGTCCCAAGGAATACATCTACAAAACACTTCTGCTCCTAAGGCTTAGGCAACACTGAAGAAGAGGGGGGAAAGATTCTAAGAGTAAGAAGATCAGGGAGTCTGCTGTAAGATCTCACCTCCTAGCAATGTCAGAAGCTACACCCATGGAGTCTCACCGACACGACTGCCTAAGCATGAGCTGAACA
The DNA here is from genome assembly GCF_903995435.1 of Acomys russatus. Taxonomy (NCBI): domain Eukaryota; kingdom Metazoa; phylum Chordata; class Mammalia; order Rodentia; family Muridae; genus Acomys; species Acomys russatus. The sequence goes on along the minus strand of NC_067169.1, from coordinate 121,353,273 downwards.
GGGACAGCAACAATAGACATGCAAAAGTGAATGGAGAAGAACCCAGGAGGCCTCAATCCTATACAAAGAGCTACGGGCAACTAAGAATGCTGGGAGTGGGAGACATAGTCTTCCCCCGGGAAGAGCACAGCAGTTGCTCATCCTACACCAAATGGCCAGCCCTGAAAACATATACATGTAAGTAACATGATACAGACTGAGCGTGTGGTACCTACGTATTTAGGGACACACCCACACACAAACACAAACAATAATTAATGAAAAGAGAGCAAGGAAGGGTATATAGGAGATTTAGGAAGGAGAAAAGGGAAGGAAAAATGTATATTATAATCACAAAAAGTAAAAGAAATAATATAATTATAAGACAAGAAAAACTGAAAAATTAGTCTTAAAAAGAAGAAATGAAACAAACATGAAAGACAAAATGGCTTGTTAGAATGAGCAGAGAGGTACATATGGATGCCTCCTCCATCTCTTCCTCCTCCTCCTTCTGTCTCCCATTATTTGCAAGCTCTCGCTCCTGTAGACCAGTGTGGCTGGGAACTGGAGATCCTCTCATCTCCATTTCTTAAGTACCAGTATTACAGGTGTGAACTGCCATGCCTACTTCATTTTGAAATTCAGACCAGCTATTAGGAAATCTTCTTGACATTTTGCCACTGGCTATCATAACTAATCTCATCATTTTTTACAAATAATATTTATGAATAAAAGTAAGATTCCAGGCTGGGCGGTGGTGGCACACACCTTTAATCCCAGCACTCAAGAAGTAGAGACAGGCAGATCTTTGTCAATTCAAGGCCAGCTTGGTCTACAAAGTGAGTCCAGGACAGCCAAGGCTATATAGAGAGACCCTGTTTTGAAAAATAAAATAAATTAAAAAATAAATAAGCTTCCATGTAAAAGACAATGAAAGGCATTTATAAAAGAATTATTTATAAGTTAAAAATAGTTCAACATGACAAACGACTAACATTGCCTGCTCTATAGAAATCAGCAAATATTAATGACACTTGCTTTATTTTTAATAGCAATGTGACTTTTATTATTATTATTTTAAGAATGTTTAGGACAAGAAGGAACTTATACATATTTGTACTACAAATCTCTGATTTTATACATATTTGTATAAAATTTGTATATTAGTAGATATTTAAGAGTAGTTAGAGAAAATGAATGAGCACTACAAACAGAATTGGTACTTTACAGATCTTCCCTTGTGAGAATGCAGGAAAGACATGTTGCCACAGTTCCATAAGTGTCCATAGGGGAAGTCAAAAGAGCAGTGCCCATGACACAGACATTGGAATTAATTACCCTGTCTCCATCTCCCATTTCCACCAGTTACTAGTAGTGCAGACTGCAATTACTTTAACATTTTTTTTTTTTTTTTTGTGGCACACTTCTAAGATGATGACACTACAAATTAATTCAAAAGTTTGTTGTGGGGATTCTATAGGCTAATTCATGTAAAACATTTAAAGCAATAAGGTATATGTAATAAATAACCCCCCCAATGTGTTTGTCTGTCTATGAGACAGCGTCTCATGTAGCCCAGCTTGGCTGCCAATTGTTTTATGAGTTCAGGTCCTAATCCTGCCTCTACCCTACAGTATTTTGGGCATGCAGCATCACACCAGGCCAACCAAAGCATATGAATTCTCACTGACTATATATTTAACTAGTTAAGCAAAAGGAAGAAGAAAGCAAGTTTAACAAAAAAAGATTCATAAAAACTCATAACAAATTAGAAAAGAAAAAAACTTCAAATATGTAAAACCTACCTTCAAATACATAAGATTTAGTTGTAAAATATAACCCGATAGGAAGTGTGATCATTAAAGCTGTGAAGAACAGGAGTGTCTTCAGAGTTGAAGCTAAAGAGTTTTCATTTCTGGAAAAAAGTGAACAAACAACATTTTCACAAGCCGTATCCAAACATAATAATTATCCTCCTGAAGGTAAAAGAATTCTGAGGCAAATAGCTTCCTCCTTCCTGAAATTGGCAGAGGAGCAAGCATGCGTGTGAGTGTGCCTGAGCCAGGGCTCTGGGCTTGGTGGGCATGTGCAGGTACACGCCCCTAAAAATTACAACAGAACATCCCAAACCCATTTGTGAGCAAACAGCTCCTCCCCGAGGACTGTACACACTTCTGCTCCAACCAGAGAACTCAACCACAAGTAAATTAAACCAGAAAAGACAGATTTTTTTTTTAGAATCAAGCTAAACTAAAGTTAAGGTCTCACAGAACATACATTTTTTTTTCAAACACTAGATCTAAAACCTATACTTAACATTAATGCGCAGTTTGTGTAATTTGAAGCTGTTCTGAAATTTCAGAGAAATGTATTTTCATAAAAATCAAGACATGTGTGTGTGTGTGTCTTTAGATGGGTTTGTATACGCGCAGACAATGAAGGCAGACATTTCTACAAATATGTGTGTGTGTGTGTGTGTGTGAAATCTTAAATTAAAAAATAACCAAATCTATACAAAAAATAAAGCAGTAGCAACCATGCATAAGGGAGAAAATATGAACTATTGGTCAAAGTGCAAAAAAGTAAAAAAGCAGTTACAAGGATACTAAGTTTAAACAGCCAATGAACAACATGAATATGGTATCTCATAAAAGTGTATTGTTAAGCTTTCTGGACGGATTACAGTCCTTGTACATGTGGGAAAAATTCAATCTTACTCATGCTTACTGTCATGGAAGCAAACACTCTAACATTATCTTGGAGTACCTAAATGGATTACCTTTCACTACACTCGGACTCTGTTGAGCTATGTAATTCTCATGGGGGGGGGGGGCCAGTGAGAGACAGAGAGATACACACACAGATATCCCTTAAGCTGTTCCTTAGTACTTAATTTTTAATTTCAGGAATTTATTATGTAATTGTCATGGACAATATGTGGTAATGGATAGCCAAATATATGAAAATACTCACTAATCAACCATTTCTTTTCTTGGTCTTAGAAAAGTACCAAACTTTAGATTGTCTTAGTGGTAAATTCATACTGTAAGCATGCAAAATCCAAGTTACTTATCTACCTTGATAAGGACCAAGTACTGATTGGTTATTGGTACTTATTAGCTAGCTAGTTATTTAGTTTTCGATAGCAGGGGTTGAACTCAGAGCTTCATATATGCTAGGCAAATGCTCTCCTACTCAGCTGCCTCTCTGACTCTTCTCACTTCTCTTTTGGGACTGCGTCTCCCTAAGTTGCCCATGGGAGCCTGGAACTGGCCTTGAGCTTGCGCTCCTTCTGCCTCGGCATTCCCAATAGCTGGTAATAAGAAGCCTATACCACTATGTCTGCTGTATTCTTTAGAGTTTCTCTTTTAAATATCTCCTATCTGACATAATTTTTACAAGCATGAGGCCAGACAGATGGCTCAGCGGTCCTACTCTTCCAGAGAACCGAAGTTCCATTCCCAGAAGCCATGTCAGGCAGCTCACAACTGCCTTAACTTCAGCTCCAGAGAATCCAATGCCTCAAACCTCCTAGGGGACCAGAACTTAATCTGCACATACCCACATGCACATGCACACACAAATACACACACAATTTAAAATAATAAAATTTTAAAATAATTTTATAAACACTTATTACTGAAAAGATGATACAATGCAATAAAATATTAGAGTGAGGAAAATCATGGTTCCACCATGCAAATATAACCTTGTCTATATATTAAAGTGCATCCCCCACGGCCTGTATGTGGATGTTAACAATTTATGACCTAGTATTTTCAGTACTTTTGTACTATTCTCTGCCTTAAACTTCAAAACTTTGACTCTTCTCTGTTACAACCTCAGTAATTTAATATTAAGCAATCACCCACCATTTGAAAACAAGGAAAGGTTTTGAGAAATGTGTTTTAGATGATTTTGTCATTCCACAAACATAAGAATACAAACTAAGATGGCTGAAATAGCACATAATACAATCCCATGGAACAAACTTGTAGTCTGTCATTGAGCAAAACATCCAAAATATATATATGACTGGATAGTTAAAGATAAGTGTACAAACTTAAAAAATAAAAGCTAACCAACTTTTACCTTGGTGTCTAGCTGGCGCAATAGTACCAGTGACATGTTATAAACAAAGCAATGAATGCCATTTGATTGATTTTATACCTTTGAATGGGGGTTATGAGACCTGTCAGAAATGAGGAATGAATGGAAAAGCCAGAATTAACGTTCGTTATACGAAAAGAAAAACGTTCTCAATGAATCTTACCATGCTCCTGCCCTTCCTACTTCTTTTCCCTGCTTCACACAAACTTCTGCAGCAAACATTAACCAGAGAGGACCACATCGCCTTTGTCAGAGGCAAGACTTACAGTAGAATTCTTTCTTCTGCTCTAAGATTTCATTGAAAATGAAATCCATTAAAAAACAGTAGTAACTGCATTCTTAGTGTACTTAGTAAGGATTGCTGTTGGTAGCTGGGCGTGGTGGCGCACGCCTTTAACCCCGGCACTCAGGGAGACAGAGGCAGGAGGATCTCTGTGAGTTCGCGGACAGTCTGGTCTACACAGTGAGTTCCAGGAGAACCAGGGCTATACAGAGAAACCCTGTCTTGAAGAATAAACAAACAAACAAACAAACAAACAAACAAATCTGTTGGTATTCTTACAAACAGTAATTTTTACAAAAAAAAATCGCCATTAACATTCCAGGAGAAAAGGATCACATGGCTTTGGAGTCAGTAGATGTGGTGAGCTGTCAAACTTCAAGCCATTGTAATCGTGTGGTCTAAATTTGTGATCTTGGGTGAGTCACTTAAGTGAATGCAACTTCCTTTTCTTCCAAAGTTCAAAACTAAGCAGTCAGCCAAACTAAGAATTAAGAAATCTGATGCTGTCAATTAACGGTTGGTCTCTTCTTCCCCAACTCCTTGCCTACTGAGAGACTAGGACAACAGCAGAGTCCTACTAGTAACATTCCTTCGGTTCAGTCACCAGTCCCCTTGCTACTGAGTGATTCCCCACCCCCAAGCCCCAAATGAGCGAAGCTGCTTCACCCGAGGGCTAGCCTCCACACTCCATTCACGCACCAGATATTTTAAGAAACAAAACAAAAAACCATGCGATGCAGGGCCCTGGTAGCTTTCAAGATAATGGCGGCTGGGTGCCTATCCTCGAGAAAGCACACCTGGCAAAGGGAGACTGCAAATCAGCAACCTCGCCAAATAACTAGGAGAGGAAGTGCAAGGAAACGTGAACCGAGGGCTGGCCTGCTTGCTTATTATATGCTGGATCATAAATGAAAGGTGGGGCCGGCCATTCAGAAGCTGCAAGTTCCAAACTACTTTCCTTCTCCATCAGCCTGCAGTGAACCGCGGAGGAGCCCGAGCCCAAGTCCACCCAGTTTGTCTCCTGCCTTGCCTGGGGCGCGCTCTAGGCCAGAGCCGAGCTGATCCAGCAAGGTTACCCAGCAGAACTCAGAGATACCTGAACTCTGGAGGCTGCAGCGCGTTCAGTGCCGCTTTATCAAGGCGCTCCATGGCGTGGCCGCGACGGCAGCAGCAGGCGCAAGGTAGCTGGCAGGGTTCAGAGGCCGCTGGGAGGTGGACAGTACTAGGCCGGTCGCGCCGGAAGTGCCCGGGCCCTAAAGACGCTTGTGCGGCGCAGCGCGGCGCGGCGTAGTGACGCCGGGCGGCAGCGCGCGTACGCCCCAGGAGGTCGCGAGCGCTCACGTGACTTACCCGCGGCGCTTTCGTGGTGGCCTTGCGGCTGACAGTGGATCTTTCTCCAGGAGCAGACCTGGCGAGTAACCTAGCCACTCTACGTTGAGCCGGGACTTCCCGCGCAGCATTGTACTCCCGGGCCCAGTGCTTCTCGTCCACCCCTCGGTCCCGCTTGCGATGTCACTGGAGCCTGGTGACCCCGCCGCGGAAAGGAGGGCTCAGCTGTCTGCTGTGGTGCTAGGCAACGAGCAGTTTCCGACAACACAAAAAGCAATGCACATTACTCCACTAGCCCATGAGCAAAAGACCGCATTCATTTCTACCCGGCTAAGTAGTCAGGCACGGAGTTGAGAGCTTAACACTCACCCAAGTCAGTAAAACTAGTTAACAGTAAGTAAAAACTAGTGTACTGTCCGATGGAAGAGGCCTTGCTGAGAGTGACTGTTCCACGCCGGTAGCAGGTGACCCAAACCTCCACTTAGACTTAAAAGTATATTTTGCAGCTGTTCAGAAAGCCGCCAACGAGACAAACAGGGACTCAAAAATAGTAAGGACAGATGGATCTGTGCTTCCAGGCAACCTAAGAGGCACCAAGAGAAAAGGGTGTATACGCCCTAGGACAGGCTTAGCAAAATTAGGTTGCCACTGGCTGCTACTAGAAGGACACCCTTAAATGGTCAAGCCCAGAAAGGGCTGCTGACCACATACCTATTTTCTGCACCACGGGATACTAAGCACATCTGAAATCACAAGTTAACCAGCAATGGGCCCTGGGTTGACCACTATGAAGCCTGAGTTTCAGTTTAAATTTAATAACCCCTCTCTAGGCCTCATCTTTACGCGAGCCTAATGTAGGAAAGCAGGAAGTTGAGAACTGGGTCCCCCAAGTGACACACTGGTCAGCTACCCAGTCAACTGTAGGGAGCCTGTATATGGAGTCAAGCATATGCAGTTTTTCTCCATGTTGAATGGTTGGAAAATGTAAAAGAGTAATGTCTCACAAACAACTTGAAAAAAGTCATTTAAAAATACACTTTTTGGAACTGAGCCATACGAATTCATTTGAAATATCTCTACAACTGCAATGTTGGCTAGATGTGACCTAAGTGGTGTGTTCCAAAAATCCTAAAATATTTTCTATGTGGATTTGGACCGTGTGTGTGTGTGTGTGTGTGTGTGTGTGTGTGTGTGTGTGTGTGTGTGTGTGTGTGTGTGTGTGTATCTGTGTGTGTATGTGTGTGTGTGTGTGTGTGTCTGTGTATGTGTGTGTATCTCTGTGTGTGTGTATATGTGTGTGTGTATATCTGTGTGTGTGTCTGTGTGTGTGTGTCTGTGTGTATATGTGTGTGTATATGTGTGTCTGTGTATGTTTGTGTGATGTCAGTGGAAACCAGGACGTTTGTAGCATGCTGGCTATATGCTCTCTCACTGAAAACCAGTCTCAGAATGTCCCACCCCCATTTAAAAATTGACACCTGGGGATCCCTAACCTTAATAATGGAAGTTCAGAGAACAAGTTTTGGTATTTCTAAAACCCAGTGAACTTCAATAACTAAACATCACGTTATTTGACTTGCAGTATAAATTATGTTACACTGATAAGGTGATCCTATTCATCTATTGAGTAAATAGAAAGACATTACAACAAAATATGCTATTGGATACTTGTAGAACAAATCTTAAAATATTAATGTAAAATGAACAATTGTGTGCACCTAATAGTATATAGTAGACAAATATATGTTAAACAGCTTAGTTTTGTCTGAAAACACTGGTTCCTGACATTGAGAAAACTAGGAACTACAATAGAGATGTATTAATGTGTATGGGAGCACTATAACAACAGACCACAACCTGAGATGTGTAAACAACAGAAGGTAATCACCTCCCACTTCTAAGAGCTAGATGTCTTGCATGAAGGTGTTCTTATGGCTAGTTCTGAGGGCTAATAGTGAAAGACATAGCCATTCTATGTCTCTCTCTTAGCATCTGGTAATTGGTTAGCTCTGACATTTATTGTCACCCTGATCTCTGCCTTCGTTTATTCTTTTCATGGCATTCTCCCTATGTGTGTGTCTGTGTCCAAATATCCTCTATTTATAAAGATACCAATCCTATTGCATTAGGAGACTATCCTACTTTCATATGACACTAACATAACTCATTGCATTTGGACCAACAATATTTCCAAATAAGGTCACACTCTGAGGTGTGACATGGTCACAAGGGAGGAGAGTATAGTAGTGACACCATTTCACTCTAGAACCAGGAAATGACTCTAAATATGTGTCTGGGACGTTCACCATTGTTGAGAAAACTGAGAACTATTAATGGAAGTGACTTAGCCCAGATTTCTTGGCATTTCAAAAACTGAGATACAAGGAAAACATTAAGAAGCCGCACCATACAGTCAACAAAATTCCTGCCGAGAGTAGAGACACTGCCCTGACTTCCTCGTGTGAGGAGTGGAGTTTCGTTTGTTAGTTTGGGTTTTATGAAAGGTAGTTAGTCCAAGAAGGACTCCTACTTACTGAAACCTCTCTTTCCCTTTCGTGCCAACTAGCTATTTGTCTAAGATTGTGAAGTTGAGCTGCCAGCAATGAGATCAAATGCAGTCAAGTCACCACCTAGTCAGAAATAAAAGACAGGAGGCATCTTGGGAACCAGTGTGCTTGCTAGTCACTGCTGGGTCTTGGTGCATCCTTTTGCAAAAGAGGTTGGCTCGCAGAAACACTTTCCCTTTGTTTGTGTGCTCCTTTGTGCAGTGCTAAGCTTATTGTTTCTTTGTTTCTAACATCTATAATGGAGAGTGGGTGTCTTTTTTCTTAAAATACAAACTCATGAAATACACCCTTTGGTGAAAAATCATAATTCCACTTCTAGATCAAAGTATAAAGGAAGAAAGGATATTATAGAAAAATGTGGTTTCAGGATCCCCTTAAGCACTGAATTGCACATTTTACCCACCTAGCACTGTTTCCCTGAAGTTAATGTCTACCTGCTTCATCTTGCAGTCAGTTCACAATCTCCAAAGCTTTTTTTTCCCACCTCCATTTCATATGTTGGAAATATCAAGCAAAAGAAAATTCCAGAGTTTGGTTAAGGACTTACCTCCTCTTGCCTCCTGAGTCTCAGTCCTGTGTGCACTCTAAAATTTCTGTAAAGCTACCTTGTCCATTTCTGTGTTCCACACGGTTAAGCTGGGAGCTTAGAGTTATAGAGGGCCCTTGATCACGAAACCAGAGGATACTGGGGTCTATGCCTATCCAGGGTTAGTAAAACCCTTATAAGAGAAAGTATGCACTGAATAGAAGTCGGACTTCAGCCTAAGGTCCCACATCATTTGGCACACCACTGGTTTGATATTTAATAAACCTGGCAGAAAGGAGGGTAGGCATTCTAAAGAGAGACTTGTGTCTCTCAATCTGACTATAAAACCATAAAAACAATGATCCCAAAGAAATGGGAATTTTCCTAGGAATCTTGTTCTAGGAGAAGAAAAAGGACCCAGCTAGAGGGAGAATTTATCTTCCTGAAAGAGATTTCGCATTTCTAACAACTTGTCACCTTACACGTTGAGACTGAGAAACCCAGACAAAGATGATTCAGTGGAAAACAGGGGGACATGAACACACTTAAATGTGCATCCAGAACCCCAAAAACAGACTTGGGGGTTTCAATAGACCTCTTTGTCCACCTTCTCTCCCTTTTCTGCTTTCCATTATGAATTGGCTTATTCAGGACTGGTAGCAGGAAAGACCTGGGTGGGGCACAGGTTTTGACCCCCATCATCAAAAAAAAAAAAAAAAGCCTGACTAGATGAAGCCAGCTAGTTCAAAGTTCAAAGATCCTGGCCCGGGTGCTTTCAGATAGACCTGCACAGTACCGGAAGTGGGACTGCATACACTGGAAGAGAAGCATTAGGGCAAAACCACAACCCAACAAATACATATACACCCGTGCTCTTACAGGCGAGGGCTGAGCGATGAGATGTTGGCGGCCTCTTGGCAGACAACAAGGCGGCAGAAGGTAGTCCCTTGGAAAAGCTAAGCCAGGGCCAGCAAGTTCCAAAGACCGACGTCCTCTCGGAGTTCAGGCAGCTGGAGAAGTCTAGAATCAGATTTCTCTAAGGTCTTCCCAAACACCTAGAGGGAGGGGTGGGCAGGCCTGCTCTGATTGGGCCTCAGTATAGCTTCCTTCTGGCAAAAGCCTGCAAGTTAAGCAGAAACTCTTCTGAGGCACAGTCTGGGAACCCTGAGGCCAGTGGACCTCTGGGTGAGATTTTGGTGCTCAGCCCTCAGCCACAGGGAGCTGAACTCCCAACATTGATTGAATAAATTAAGTACATTGACGATGAACGAGAGACATCTAAGGGCGTTTTTCTTTTCTTTTTCTGTCACTGGGATGAAAAAAACATTAGAACCCTTGCACGCTAAGGAAAGGAAAAGACGCAGATGCTATAGGAAGAAAAAATCCAGAAGCATGCCAACGGTGAGTCAGAGTTTTAGACACTGCTAACGAAAGTGCTGGGAGGGCTGCTCAGTGGCAGAGGACGTGCTTAGTGTGAGCAGAGCTCTGGATCCCATCACCTGGTCAGAGAGCGGAGGAAGTAGGACAAAGGCTGAAGCAGAGCAGCCAGGCCTGCTGATGACCTTTCTTTCCCAGCTGCTCCTCTGGCTCCAGTTCTGGGAAGAAGAAATCCCCCTTCCGAGGGGGGCAAGGTTAAGAGGAGTGCACAAATATGAGTGAATGCAAGTGTGGAAACGCGGTTCTTCAAGAGTGAAGGCATAGCATGTATCCATGTGTGTCTGTGTGCATGTGAATTACACATGCTGTTTGGGAGGGCGTGGTTAAAAATAAAATCTTCCAACCTAGGAAAACCACATGGGAAAAGTAGAAAAGAGAAACAAACAAGTAAACAAAAACTTACTAAATAAGCATTAAAAACTACATGACCTGGCAGAAGTTAGAGGCCAGTCTTGGGGTTGAAGGTAACAATACTTTGCCTGAAAAAAAGGAGCAGGCAGAAAGATTGTAGGAAGCACAGGTTCATGGAGTTTGCTGTGAGATTGCCTCTCCTAGAAATGTAAAAAGCTATATCCATAAAGTTGCACCAACATGACTGCCCAAATAAGAGCTGGACAGGGACAGCAACAAAATGTGGACGGGAAGGGAGAAGCCCAGGAGGCCTCACCCTACACAAAGAACTACAGGCAACTAAGGAATGCTGAGAGTGGGAGAGCACAGCAGTTAGTTATCCAATCCCAAATGCTCAGCCCTGGAAACATAATCATACAAGTAACATCATACAGACTGAGCACATTATTTTTAGAAATATATATGTATACGTAAGATATATATATATATATATATATATCACAAATTAATAAAAAAAAAAAAAGAGGCCATAAAGTTGTAAGATCAAGGAGGAATATAGGGCAAGGTTTGGAAAGAGGACAGGGAAGGGAGAAATGGTGTGATCATATCATAATCTCAAAAATAAAAGAAGTAAAAAGGAGGAGGAGGAAAGTCAGACATGGTGCCTCACAACTGTAATTCCAGTGTTTAAGATGCACAAACAGTTGGATCAGGAAAAGTTCCAGGCCGGTTGTGCTACATATCACGTTTGAAGCCTGCCTATGGTACATGAAGCCCAATCTCAAAACAACAAAATTCTGAAGTAGGAGGGAAGAACAATATTTTTCAGTGGGAAAATTAAGTCTATTGATTTCCATGTTAATTTAGTATGTGCTAAAAGCCAAAAAGTGTTTTGGTTTGGTGTGTGTGTGTGTGTGTGTGTGTGTGTGTGTGTGTGTGTGTGTGTGTGTGTTCATTCGTTCATGTTCTGGCCCACAAGGGCACACACATGTGACTTTGTTGGTCAGCCTATTTGTCTACCACAGTTGGGATGTTGACTTCACTAACCTTAATCAATGCTAGTTCTCACTACCTTGATTGGCCTGTCAGAAAGCCCTCAAGTGTCCATGTGAACACTTCCATGTCTATTTGACCCATTTCCAGTGGTTGTTATGGAAAGAGATCTGAGTCTGCATACTACTTACTTTGACCTCTTGCATACATGTTCACAAGACAGACACAGAAAACCAAATGAGGAGGCAGTTAAGTTCCACATGAAGCCTGAGCTGCCCATTGGCTACATCAGTGTAGAGGACATAGGTCCAGTCCATGCAAGGTCCTTGGTTGGTGCTTCAGTCTCAGCAGGCCCCTCTGGGTCCTGGTTAGTTGACTCTGTTGGTCTTCATGTGGAGCTCCTGTCACTTCCAGGTCCTTCTATCCTTCTTCCTAGTTTTCCACAAGACTCCCTATGCTTTGCCCAGTGTTTAGCTGTGAGATTTGGCATCTATTTCCATCTGCTGCTGGGTGAAGCCTCTCAGAGGACAGTTATGCTAGGCTTTGGTTTGCAAGCATAGCACAGTAACGTTAGTTGTGTGAGGGGTTGGCTATTTCCCATAGGGTGTGTCTCGAGTTGGGCCACACATTGGTTGGATGTTCCTTCAATCTCTGTTCCATCTTTTATTTCTGCACATCTTGTAGGCAGGGTAGATTTTAGGTCAAAGTTTTTGTGGATGGATTGGTGTTCCCCTCCCTCCATTAGGAGTCCTGTCTAGATAGAGGTTGTGCTCTTCAGTCTTCATAGCCCCTGCTACTAGGAGTCTCAGCTGGAGTCCCCATAATATCCTCCCAGAAGCCTACCCTGACTTAGGTCTCCAGCGTGTCACAGAGATGCCACAGCCCACAGTTTTTTTTTTCTCTACAGGCCTTCTCTCCTCCTGCCCCCACTCTCCCCAGGTCAGACCTCCACCCTCACACCTCTCTGCGCTCCCTCTCATACCTTAGTCCCTCTCTTCCACCCTATGAAAACCCTAAGAAAAGAGTGACTAAAGAGTAGTATGGATTTCTTTCCTTGCACAGTGCTTCCTCCTTTATAGCAACCAGAAAAGGTAATGAAGGGAAAGAAGAAGAGAGAAATGACAAGCAGAAAGCAGGGAAAGATGGAAAGACTGTTGAGAACACACAGAACCTCCTGGCAGACAGGTGGAGGTGGAACAGGCCACATTCTCCACATAAGCAGAATGGGTGAGCCTCATGGGTCTGCTCATTAATGGAGCCTTGCACTCTTTTATTGACTGCAAGGCTCTGTGTGGAGCCCTTTTCATTTTGCTTTTTGAGTAGAAACTCTAGTGGCCTCACTTCAAATGCCAATTGTGTCAAGTGCTGGCTGTGAGACCTTGAACACAGTATGTAACTGCCTTGCTTCAGTATTCTTTCATGAAGCATTTTCAGTGGCTACATCTTAATTCAGCACCCTCCCTCAGCTCTAGCTCTTCTCTGCACAGTTCTTAGTGTGCTGTTTACCTATAAAATGCGTATAGAGCCAGGTGCGGTGGCATGCACACCTGTGATTCCCAGCACTCAGGGAGGCAGAGTGAGTTCTAGGCCTGCCGGGTGTACAAAGTGAGTCCAGGACAGCCAGGACTACACAGAGAAACCTGTCTCAAAAAAACAAACAAACAAACAAACAAACAAACAAAACAAAAATAAAGTGTATAGATCTGATGTCTTTTGTTTTTGTTTTGATGCAACAAAATACAAAAATTAAAGAAGAAAGGATTCATTCTGGCTCACAGTTTGAGGATCTATCAAGACCCTTCGAAAAGCATGGAAATAGGCTACTTGCTCACTTCTACATGGACCTTGTAGCAAACAGAGATGATTGAAGAGACTCAGCTTGCCTTCTCTGTTTTCTCTTTCTATTTACTCCTGCATTGTAGCTCATGGGATTATATCGCCACATCCAATTGTGCCTTCCTTCCCTAATTAAAAGACCTTGGAAACACCCTCTGTCACATATCTAGAATTGTGTCTTCCAAGCAGGAGAGGAGAGCTGCAACAGGAAGGGTTTTAAGTATGACTATTAGCGGGAGAGTGGGAATAACAGACCCCCACCCCACCCCATTCCCACCCCATGTGGACTGCATGAGCTTCAATTTGCAGCTTGGAGCTGGCCTGCCTTCCATCTTTGTGAAGTTTGTCAAAGCTCTCCTGCACTGCTGATGGCCTGCAGTATAAGGCTTGGCTTCCACCTCTCCCCACACCAGTATTTCTTTTAGTAGCGTTAGCTCTTATCTAGGTAGACTGATGGAACAGCCTGGAGTGGACAAAATCTCTAAGTGCATAAATACAGAAGATTTTGCTGTGAGGGCTTCAGGGTCTTTTCTGAATTTTGAGGACCACTGACTTTAGAAAGAGCCATGAGATGTCTAAAGTTGAGGTATATCTAAGTATAACCCTTACAGCTCCACTTACTGAAAAGGCATTTGCCAGTCACAACACACATCTTTGGCTTTTTTCCTGACACCGTTGTGAGGCTTTTTCATTCTGAGATTGTGCCCCTACTCTTAGATTTTAGTTCCCTAAGATCATGAGAAATTCTAAAAGCATCTGTACAGAATGCAGATTAAATTATTTATTCAATAAATATTTATTGAATATCTACTAAGTGGTATGCTTTGTGTTCAGTGTTTTGGAAAAGGCAGGTTTTTTTAAAATTCTTTTTTTATTTTAATTTATTCAGATTACAGCTCAACTGCTATTCCATCACTTGTATCCTCCCATTCCTCCATCCCTCCCGCTTTCCCCCTATTCCCCTCCCCTACGTCTATGGCTGATGGGGCCCTCCTCCCCCACTATATGGTCATAGGCTATCAAGTCTCATCTTGGTTGCCTGTTTATTCTTTCTTTGAGTGCCACCAGGCTTCCTCACCAAGGGGAGTGGTCAAATATGGGGCACCAGAGTTCATGTCAGAGTCAGTCCCCACTCTCCACATAACTGTGGAGAATGTCCTGTCCATTGGGTAGATCAAAGTAGGGGTTCGATGTTTATTACTTGTATTGTCCTTGGTTAGTGCAATAGTGTAAGCAGATCCCCTGGGCCCAGATCCGCCCACCATAATGTTCTTCTTGTAGGTTTCTAGGACCCTCTGGGTCCTTCTATTTCCCCATCTCCTGTATTTCTCTTACCTAGAGTCCCAATGGGATGTCTTCACATCTATCTCAATCTCCTGATAAGTGAAGACCTTCATGGGACATGTCCCTTGGGCTAGTGCCAAATTATAAGTGAGTATATACCATGTGAGTCTTTCTGCTTCTGGGTTAACTCACTCAGTATGATTATTTCTAGTTCCATCCATTTGTCCACAAATTTCAGTAATTCCTTGTCTTTAATAGCTGAGTAGTAGTCCATAGTGTAAATGTACCACAGTTTCTTTATCCATTCTTCTACTGAGGGACACGTAGGCTGTTTCCAGGTTCTGGCTATTATGAATAAGGCCACTATGAACATGGTTGAGCATATGTTCCTGTTGTGTGCTGGAGCATCTTCTGGGTATAGTCCAAGGAGTGGAATAGCTGGGTCTTGAGGAAGCCCTATTCCCAGTTTTCTGAAATAGCGCCAGATAGATTTCCAAAATGGTTGTACAAGAAGGCAGGTTATTTTTTCATACAGTTCATAGTGTCTTATACCATTTAGTTTATGAAAATCCCTTGGAAATTTTACATGAATAATTATGCTGTCTGTGAACACAGGATGCTTTCATTTTGTATTCTAACCTAAAGGCATTGCATCTTTTCTTTCCCTGATTGCACTAGGTAAGCTCCCCCAAACCCAAGGTGAATAGCAATGTTGATTGTGGGCAACCTTGCTTTGCTCCTAGTCTTGAGAGGAGAGAGAGGAAACCTTCATTCCCGGTCTTGAATATGGGTGTGGCTTGCTCTGATTAAACTGTGTTTTACAGCATGTAGGATACCTTGGATCATCTTGACTTTTCCCATATATTTCACTACCACCCACCCAGCTTTTCCCTTCATTCATCTACAAGTTCTTTTCCTTCCATACTGAATGTGAGAGGCAAGGGAAGCCTTTGTTGCCAGTAGCTCTGAGTATTTAGTATTAATGGACCAGCTCAGTCATTTTAGTAAATCAAACGCCATTGTGCGTATGGATTAGAATTCTTTTTCATTCTTAATATTTTAAAAATTTATTCACTTTACATTTCTTTATAGGCCCCTCACTTGTCTTCACCCAGTCCCATCTTCCCTCCCTCTTCCCCCTCCCCCATCTCCTAGTCCTACAAAGTTAAAGAGCTAAAAAAAGGAAGATAAGAAGGCACTAACTATGGAATGCACAGTGCATGTTGGCCTCTTATTACAATGTCTACCTTGCTTCTTCTGTTCAATCATTTCTTTTGCAGGCAGGGGATTTTTCTCTTGCATTTTTCTGCCGTTTTCTTTTTCTTTTTCTTTTTCCATATAGGGTTTCATTGTGTGATAGCCTTGGCTCTCCTGGACTCACTCTGTAGACCAGGCTGGCCTCAAACTCACAATGATTTGCCTGCCTCTGCTTCCTGAGTGCTGGGATTACAGGCGTGGACCACCATGCCCAGGCTTTTTTTTTTTTTTTTTTTCATTTCATTTTATCAGATTTCTCAATCTCAGCCAAGTGGAGTTTGTCCAACATGGTTGCAGAAGGGGTGAAGCTTGGTTCTTGAACTAGAAGAGTTATATATGCGCAGCAGCCTCTGCTGAGTGTCATCTCAAAACTCCGTCTGGCTTCTCTGAATGCTTCTTCCCACTCCACAGTGCAATGATAGAATCTGGGGCATTGGCATGGTTATGATGATATTATCATCGCTCTCATTCATATTTCTCAAGTTTTTTCATGCACAGCTCTTTTTGTTTTGGATTTTGAGTGTTTTTTTTTTTTTTTTTTTTTTTGAGATTAGACTTAACTATGGAGTTCTGTCTGGCCTAATACTTGCTCTTTACACTGCCTGTGCCTCACAAGTGCTAGGATTCAAGGTCTACACCACCACATCCAACCAAAGCTGATTCACATGAAATTTGTTTTTCACATTGTTTTTCCAAATTGGACCATCAGGTATTTCATTACTATTGAAGTATACCCTTCACTGAATCCAATGAGCTCTGAGAGGATCAGACCCACTTCTCATGCAGAAATCCCCTGCTTCATTTTAGAGATTTGTCTCCAATCTAATTGTCAAGTATCATTGCAAATATGGTGTGGTTTTTATTAGAAATTAATGAAAAGTGCCAGGCATGGTGGCCCACGCCATTAATCCCAGCACTACGGGAGGCAGAGGCAGGCAGAGGCAGGCAGATATCTGAGTTTGAGGCCAGCCTGGTCTACAAAGGAAGTCCAGGACAGCCAAGGCTAGACAGAGAAAGCCTGTCTCAACCAAAAGTGCATGAAATTTGCACATCATTTTGGAAGAGAATGACTATCATAAAGACTGATGCACCAAACAAGGACCATGCATGGAGAGGACCTAGAGCCCCTGCTCCGATGTAGCCGATAGACAACTCAGTCTCCTTGTTGGTCCCATAATATGGGGGAGCACAGGTGTTTCTGACATGGACTCTGTTGTCTGCTCTTCGAACACTTCCCTCTGGCAGGGCTGCGTTGCCAGGCCATAGAGGAAGAGAATGCAAGCAGTCCTAGTGAGACTTGGTAGGCTGGGGTCAGTTGGTAGGGGAGGAGGACTCTTCCTTTCTGAGTGCTAGGAGAGGGGGCAGGGGAAGAGGAAGAGAAAGCGGGACTGGGAGGAGACAAGCAAGGGGGCTACAAAGGAATGTAAAGTGAATAAATTTTTAAAATATTAAAAATGAAAAAGAATTCTAATCCATATGCACAATGTTTTTTATTTACTTAAGATTTTACTTATTTACTTTTAAGTATATTCTTATATATTTCCTTTCCTTTATTCTGACTCACTTTATATTTTTATGTTAGAATTTTTCACTGAAAATTATAACTATTATCAGTGCAATAATGCAAGAGTTAATTGATAGCATGTAAACTAAAATACAAAAATACTAAAGCCCTGCTGATATTAGCACTGGTCAATAATTAGTATTTATAATCATAATATAAAATATATGCCATAGAGATCATAAAACAACAGTAACAAGAGCAACAGAGAAAAGATTAGAATGATCACACAAGAAGAAGTATACCAGCAGTTCGAGCACTAGGGGTAAGGGCAGAAAGATCATAGCTTCACAGTCATCTTCAACTACATACCTACTTTGAGGTAATTCTGGACTATGTGAGATACTGTCTCAAATTAAATGCAAGTGAAAGAACTAATGAGTAAAGGAAATGAATCATAAAGTGTTTCCTCATAGTGTTATGAGAAGAGGAAACATGTGCCCCAGCAGGGAGAGTTGCACATGCTCACAGGATGTTTGAGCTATGTACAGTTCTGCTTTTGAACCTTTGTTCTAAGGAAGTCATCGGACTAACATGCCTCACTTTCCTTGTTTGAAAATGGGAGAAACAGTGCCTCCTGGTGTAGCTGACCAACAAGGCCATCTCCTGTGATGAGGCTTTAGGAACATTCCAAAAAGGTACCAGTACTTGCTTATTGTCCAGGCTAAGCGGTAACAGGCATTAGCCACCATGGATGACTTTTTAACTCTTGTTTTTAAAAGTTATTAAATGATATTGGGAAATTATTGGCATCAATATTTTTAAAATTAAGGTCCAAATTCGATATTTTTTAAAAAGTCATTTACAGACAAGATGCATATACATGCCTATAAAAACGTGTGTGTGTGTGTGTGTGTGTGTGTGTGTGTGTGTGTGTTAATGATGGTTCTCATTTTTTTAAAGAACTAGACCCCTGGGTACACGAAAAAAATTTAAATGTTTTCCAGGATATAAGGTATTTATTGGAATTCAGCAGTACAAAACAGATGTAGCCAGCAGGCAAATGGATAAATATTAGTAGAGAGTTTTCTGGAATCAAAACAGCTAGATTGAAATCTCATGAACTTGCTGTTTGACCTTGACAAGATGCCTAACATCTTTGTGCTTCTGAATTCTCCTTTGTGACAAGAGCAGAATACAGCCCTTACCCATCCCTGGAGTGACCCAGCATACAGTGATAGACAGCAGAGGCAGCCTGTGCAAGGGATCTGTTGACTCCAGGGTGCACTGTCCTTTCCCTGTCTACCACCTGTGGTAAATTCTCTATTGAAAGAAGGGGGGCTCACATGTGGAGTCATGGGGCTCGATAGGCTAACTTAGCAGGTGAGGTGGTCTGCAAACCTTCTCTCTGAGGTCTAGGTCCAGCCGATGGCAGTCTTTTGTCTCTTTGGCAGTAACAGCAGCAATTTTCCCATCTCTCAGTCTCAGACATAAAGATAATGGGCTGGCCGCCCTCCCTCCTAGGGCCCACAGTCGCTGTGAGGCTCAAATGAGATAATGGCAGGGACCTAATTGTGTGAAGCATGGGTGATTAGTCTCTGAAAGGCCCACTGAATATGTTTGCATAAAAACTGCTGCAATTTTGTACTCAAAAGGGTGTTCTTTTCCATATCATCTTTTTCCTCTCGCCCAGCAGGCAGTTATGCGGCTCTGAAGCCTGTAAGACCCAGTGACGAGAATTTGCAATTGTCTCCAGCAAGGAGATGAGAGTGCTGTCTCTGTCTCTCTTTCAGTCTCATTTTTAAGACCAAAGATGTGTTTTGTTCATCTTTTCTTTGCACCCCAACCCCCAAATCCTAGAAGTTACCCATGGTAGAACCTCTCCAAGTGATATCTATTGTTCTCTTTCTCCAGGTATATGCTACTGTCTCTAGGCTGCCTTGACGAGGAGCAGAGAAGAGATATGACAGTGCCTAGGATGAAGGCATTGAGCACCCACAGCAATAAGCATAGCATCACAGTGAGCCACCAGCACAACTCCATGCCTTTTGCTCGTTTGACAGATTTATTTGGTCCCTTTCATGACACAGTGGGATCTCTACAAAAATTCTCTACACACAGGCTTCTTAGAGGAGTGTTTTATGTAGGAAAATCCTGGGATAGACAGTAGATTCCTCTTTTCTCAAGGGAATCTGATTTACACTAGGCCTCGTGTCTGACCTGGCACCTATGTAAGGAGAGGGGTTTGAGTATCATAAAACAGAAAGGAGCCGGACGGTGGTGGTGCACACCTGTAATCCCAGCATTTGGGAGGCAGAGGCAGGCAGATCTCTGTGAGTTCAAGGCCAGCCTGATCTACAAAGCAAGTCCAGGACAGTCAAGGCTACACAGAAAGACCCTGTCTCGGAAAAGAAAAAAACAAAAAACAAACAAAACAAAAAACAGAAAGGAAGCCCATCACCGGAGCTAAGGGAAAGAAATGAACTGAGACCTATGGGGCACCTGGGAGAGACACAAACTGCTTCTAGCTTGTCCATACTGTTTTTCAAACAATTAAATTACATTCTCTCTCTCTCTCTCTCTCTCTCTCTCTCTCTCTCTCTCTCTCTCTCTCTCCTCTCTCCCTCTCTCTCTTTCTCTGTGTGTGCATGTGTGCGTGTGTGCTATCACACACATGTAGAGGTCAAGAGACAACTTCTCTTCTCTCCCACGAGGGCATTCATTAGCCTGAACTCAGGTAGCCAGGCTTGGAGACAGCCCCTTCATCCACTAAGCCATCTCTGCAGCTCAAGGCTATTTGTTTTCTGAGGATGGCAGTGATAGGAAAAGAGCCTGTTCCCAAACTATCACCAGGCTGTTGGAATCACCTGCAGTAGCCTTGACAATTTCATAAGGTCTCAAGACTAACAGTAGTGTGAGATTTTGACAGAAATCTCTGCTTTTGGTATACTGCTCCTTTCATGGGACTTTGGGTCTCCAAGTGGGACACACTGAGCCCCTTTTCATACAGCAAGTTCCATTCTATTTTTTAAGCAAACACTTGGAATGATTCCCATAAGCAAGGACTGTTCTAAATACCTTACAGCCCTGAGCTGCCCAATGAATGTCAGTAGTCCTGATATACACAATGCAAAGTCCTGCCCCTCGCTGGCTAAAAAGATTCAGTGAAGAACTATGTTCAAAGCCCGAGAAAGACTTCAGAATTTGTGTGACAACTGTAAAGTGTCCAATGTGCCAATGTTACACTTAGAATGCCAGTAAGCCACGACCTTCTTAGAAACAACGTGTGAAGTCCCCAAGGTGCAATCTAAGAGATGCAGTGTGAAAAAATGCTAGACCAAACACTGGCTCAAAGATTCTTAGCTGCACACAGTGCAGTACAGGCAGTGTACTATGTTCAAGAAGACCAAACAAAAAGCAATGTCCCCTCTGACTTAAATATGTGGAGGCTTTGCTTATATTTTTATGCTTAAGGTCTAAACTTTGCAAGACATATGTGCATAGATTTTATGATGGAAAATAAGTTTTATTGTCTTGGTTAAGTAAAGAAGAAAGAAAAGGAGAGAAGAAGGGAAATCAAGATTATGATTCGCTGACTTCACTGGGTCCTAGGTCACTGACTCCCTGCTAGGCTTCCTTTCCTTAGCATCTCTTGTCCCCCAGTCTCTTTCTCCCTGTCTGAAAAAAAGAAGGAAGTCTAACTCAACCGACCGTCTTAGGCAAGCTTCTGGTCCTTATCATTAGTGATCATATGCAAGAGGGAATTACCCTAAAGCGATGTCCAGTGGCGGGGTAAGAGTTCAGAAAGTTGAGCTGTGTGTGTGACGGTGCATGCCTCTAATCCCAGGAGGAAGGTGAATCTCTGAATTTGAAGTCAGCTTGGTCTTATAAAACAAGTATCAGGACAGCCAGGGCTACACAGAGAAGCCCTGTCTCAAAAAATCAGAAACAATCAAAAGAGAGTTCAGAAGGTTGGAAAGCACTCAACAAAGGAAAGACATAGACACTAACGAAAGACAGAGAAGAAGATCCAGGTAAATGGAAAGATGTATTAGGCAAAGTCTCTGGAACACAGACCAATCAATCCAATGAATTATATATTAAATGAATTTACTAAATCAGCTTACATTAAAACAGTACTCTCACTCCTGAAAGGCTGAGAACCCAGTAGTTGCCTCAGTAGTTACAGTAGTTCCACGGTGGTTTTCTTATGCTAGAGAGGCCCATAACTCCATAGTTGCTCAGTCTATGAGGCTGGGTTCCTCAGCAGTCACAAATGTTACACCAAAAGCCAGGAAAGTCTGAGAGCCTCTGGCCCTTAGTTCTGATGGGAGCCTGGAAACACTCGTTCTGTTATCAGCAAAGGGATCAGAGGCAGCAGCAGAGTAAATCAACTTGGTGGTAGCAAAGGGGAAGGCCAAGCAAGCAAAGGGAGGGGGGGTAAATGTCCTTCTGTCATGCCCTTTTGAAAACCTGGGCTACTGTCAGAGGGTATTTCCCACATTGGGGTGGGTCTTCCAATATTAATCAAGGCAATGAGGACAGTTGAAGCATCTGGCTCAAGTAATCCTAACTTGTGACAAGTTGACCTTAAAAAAAAAAATCCACTATAATTTACCCCTTGTTAAACTGACACACAAACAACACATCACTTTAATCACCGTAACTTTATACAGGCACCTACATATAAGTAAACAATAAATAAATCTTAAAACTAAAACCTTGTCTCATAAATCTCATGGTAATTTCATAATATAAAATATAGTCCGTTTCAAAAGCGCTCCAGAATCCTTAAAAACTCTTTCTGTAGATTGGATGAATTAGCATGCTACTGGAGTTAGAGTCGGAGCATGCGCCCTGGGGGCCCTAAGAAGCCAGGCTTACTTTGCTTATTCAATGCAGTGGTGTTAAGAGCAGGAACAAAGAGGTACAGCAACAACGACACCAATTTGTGTTAAGGTCCAGACTCAGGATTTAGTTTAAGCAGAGAAGTATGCGTGATTAAGGAATTCTGGTCCAGGTGTGGTCCTCCCCGACATCAACCCATCATTGTCCAAGCTCCAGGTCCTCCTGCAAAGTAGTTGAACAAGTTGTCAGAACTGGGTGAAATGTCTTTCTGGGAGACAAGCTCCTCCTCTGTCTATGGTCAGGGTCCTGGTTTTTTTCTTGTCCCAGACTGAGATTCATGGGGTAAATTCCAATTCCTGATAGCCAAGGAGAGGGGTACAAGTATCTGTACAGTCTCCTCACACCATTCCGGGCGATTGCAAATGCCGTTAAAAATAGCCAAACTACTCAGTACAATCTAGCAACTCAATTCAGTCTCTATGTAAGCCTTGATGGCATTGTCTACAGAAGCTGCTGAAAAGCATACCTTTAAAAATAGGCAGATCTATATGAAGAGACAGAGAAAACATCTATGACATATTGTTTAGTGAGAAAAGCAAGCCATGGCACAGTGTATACAGTGTGATCCTGTTTATATGAAACCATACATAAATGTGTTTATATATGCACATGAGAGTCTGGTAATAGATATATGCAACCTGCTTGCAGCTGAACTCTCTTGGGGGGAGAGTGATGAGAGGGAAAGCCTTTAGACACACGCTTCTGTCTGGTTTGAATTTTTTGTAATAAGCCTATATTATACTTGTAATTTTAAAACTCCAAGCAGGTAAATGAATAGACACAAAAGAGGCAGGACAGATAATTCTATGTTGAAATGAAAAGAAAATATAGTCTAAGGAGGGAGGGGGAAAGTCACATGGCCACAGATAATGCATGTTCCTCTGAGACAACCATTGTTGATGTTTTGTTGTAAAGCCTAATTTGTTTCTGGTCTGTGTAATAGCTACATAATTTTATCCACAAAAAAATGAATTCTGTTGTATATACAATTTTCTTCTGATGTGCTTTTCTTACCTGATAATATGGCATAAACATCTTCCCAAGTCTTATGCCTCCCATAATTTTAAAATGGTTCTAGACTTGTTTAGTTTTTCTTTTCATGCATGTACTAGAAATCAAGGCTACCATGAGGTGTAAAACAGTTGCATTTTCAATGCATTATGTCCTTAGTCTGAATTCATAAAATGACACTACAGTGCTTAATGGTTTTACTCTGTGACATTAATCACCTTCCCCTCCAACAACATCAGAGAGGGCCTGTTCAATGCACCGTACAGCCCTCCATGAGTTAGTACTACTGTGAAATGCTTGTTCCTTCAATAGCTGAGAAAAATACATTCCTGTGTGGTTGTAATTATCATTGCCTTGATTGCTCCTAAGGCTGAATATTTTGTGGTGTTTCTCAGTAATCTGTCTTTTGATGAGTTGCTTATTCATGTATTTTTTTTTTCAATTCTCCCATTGAAGCGTTTGTCTTTTTTTTTTTTTTTTTTTTTTTTTTTTTTTTTTTTTTTTTATTGATTTGTAAAAGTGCCTTGTATATTAAGGACATTAATCACGCTTCTCCAGCATGTGGTGATTTTCCAGGTTATTTGTTATGCTGCTTTGGCTTTTAACTTTAGTTATGGCTTTTTTAATGCCCTAGCAACAATCAAGGTATGAGTCTATACTCTTCGATTCATGTGAATATTATTTGTGTACATGGCGTCTTTTTGGAAGCAACTAGCTGATTGTCCCAGCACTCACATTGACAGTCCCTCTACTTGCATCCACTTGGCAATGTTATATTTGTCTCATTTCAAGGACAACTCTGTTTTACAGGGGCTTAATCTCTTCATTCTACCATTTGGTTAAGACTAGAGGTTTGGAGATCTCTTTCTAAGTCACAGTGTTCCTAAGTGTGGTCACTGGGACAGGAAGGAATGCAGTACCAGACATTGATGATAATTTTTTAAATTAGTTAATCTATTTATTTTACATCCCAGTAAGAAGTTCCTCTCCCTCCTCTCTACCCAGTTCCACCTTCTGCCCTCCCCTGCCCTCCCCCTATGCTCTCTCCCTTTCTTCTTAAAGAAGGGGAAACTACCCATGAGCATCAAGCGGCCTTGGCCTATCAAATAGGACTGGGCCCATCTTTTTCCATTGAGGCTAGAGAAGTCTGTGCAGTTAGGGGAAAGGGATCCAAATGCAGGCAACAGAGTCAGAGACAGCCCCTGCTCCTGCTGTTAGAGATTCCACATGAGGACCAAGCTGTGCATCTGTTACATATGTGTAGAGGAGGCTATAACTGTCTCATGGCTGTTCTCTGCTGGGTGGTTCAGTCTCTGTTAGTCCCTATGGGTCCAGATTAGTTGATTTTGTAGGTTCTCTTGTGATGTCCTTGACTTCTGTGGCTCTTTCAATATTTCTTCACCCTCTTCTGTAAGATTCCCCCAAGCTCCACCCAATGTTTAGCTGTGGGTCTCTGCAATCTGTTGCCATCAGCTGCTGTGTGAAGCCTCTCAGATGACTGTTATGCTAGCCTCCTGTCCATGTCAGTGGTGGGCTCTCTCTCTCTCTCTTTCTCTCTCTCTCTCTCTCTCTCTCTCTCTCTCTCTCTCTCTCTCTCTCTCTCTCTCACACACACACACACACACACACACACACACACACACACACACACACACACGATCTGGGACTCAGGTTGGGCCAGTCATTGATTGGCCTGGTTGAAGGTTTTGTGTGTAGGTTGGTGTCCCTTCCCTCCACTGGGAGTCCTGCTTAGCTACAGGAGGTGGCCACTTCAGGCTCCACCCCTTTTCTCTCCCCCTCCTTTCTTGCTAGGAGTCTCAGCTAAGGTCACCACCATAGACTCCTGGGAGCCTCCCCCATCCCACTGATGCCACCCCGTTTCAGCTCTCTCTTCCAGCCCTCCCCCTTTCGCCACACCTGATCCTCAGCCCACCCAATTGCCCTCCCCCTTCACACCCCCTCTCACCCAGTTCCCTCCCTTCATCTAATTCAGATGTCTACTTTATTTCCCCTTCTGAGTGAGATTTAAGCATCCTCCTTTGGGCTCATCTTGTTACTTAGCTTCTTTGGGTCTGTGGATTGTAGAAAGACATGTGCTGGTAAATCTTTAAGCCCAAGTTCTGAGGCAAAAAAACTATCTCTGTCGTGTGACTGGAAGCCTCTGGGTGGCACTGCGGAGCTGTTCAGTGCTGCCCAGAAGGTGCAGACCTGGGACGGCAAGTCTCGCTTTCTGGGAGGGCAAGTCTTCAGGTAGCTATAGAGAATCCTCTGCAACAGCATGCTGGAAGAGGCAACTGCCATCCCAAGGCTTCCTGCCTCATTTCGCCAGAGTCCCTGGCACCAAACCTCACTCTGAGGCTCCAGGAGAAAGACCATCAAGATTTAGCCTACGCTCTTCTTAAATAATCCTAGCATAGTTAGAACAGATTATTGCAGGGTTTTTGATAGGGGAAAGGCAGTGAGGCAAAAAACCATGTATGAGGATAAACCTTGGTACACAGCTTGAGAAATGCTTGTGAAATGAACTAGTAAGTTTCAAAACTTCTATGTTGTGCTTTACACTTGTGGCAAATGGGAGAAAGTAACACCACTATTGTGCTACAACTGCATGCTATGAGAACAGCAGAGACTCTCCCTGTAGGGAACCAGCCACTGACTTCTGTGTAACTGGCAATACTGGGTACATACTAGCAAGGAATGGGGAATGTGCAGGAATAGGCAGAAGTGTGAGGGGTGCTGGATGCACTGCTGAAGTCTCAGGAGAGCACATCCATCCTGCACATCCTCCTGCAGATCCTGTGCGGAGTGGCCAAAGGAAAGATTGCCGTAGCAGCGCTCTATGCAGAGACTTTTGAGAATCCCTTCTGCCTTTAGAGATACTGCAAAGGAGAGAAATAAGAAAGACCAGACCCAAACGCAGAAAGACAAAACCATGTTTTCATTTATATGTAGATCCTGACCTCCACATGTTTGCATATAAACATCCATAAGTCTTGGTAAACCCTAGAAGCCTGAAAAGGAGACCAAGAGTGGGTAAAAACAGGTGACAAGGAAGGATGAGGGTGCATTAAAAGGCACATGAGACTCAAGGGAAAAACTAAACTGTGAAGAGGGAGGCTATGGTGACAAGGTGACAGGACTTCAGGTGACGGGAATCAGAGATGACAAGGACTAAAGGGAAGTGAGAGAAAGTAAAGGGAAATAGAATCACAAAAA
This sequence comes from Acomys russatus, assembly GCF_903995435.1. Lineage (NCBI taxonomy): Eukaryota > Metazoa > Chordata > Mammalia > Rodentia > Muridae > Acomys > Acomys russatus. The sequence continues at coordinate 121,326,685 of NC_067169.1, read as the reverse complement.
TACACCTTGTTTGAAATGTCAGGATTATATCTATCTCATTATATGCTAATTTAATATTTTAATAAATGTATACATACTTAAAATTTAATGACCTTGAGGTTGTTGCTGTTTTCCAAGCAGAAGACTAATGCACCTCAGGGTGGACTCAAGATGTGTTTTGGAGGTATCCCTGTGATGTATTGATGAGTAAAAATCTGCAGGATGCACTGAGGTGGAATCTTGTTTTTTTTTTTTTTTTTTTTTTTTTTTTTTTTTTTTTTTCCCCACACATGGCCAAAAATGTCAAAGAAGAAGTAGATTTGATGAAATGTTTCATGTACATTATCCCATTTACTTCTCCTAACAACTCCATGATGTAGAATAATAGCAGTCCTCTGTACGAGATGAGAAATTAAGGCTGGGGCACTAATCTGACCAGGTCAGATGGGGAGTTAGCAAATGCAGGAAAACTCGGCAAACTCGGACTATATCATCTATGGCCAGTGTTCTTTGTTAAATTTAAACTTCTTAGAATTCTTTTTTTAGAATTTGATACATGAGCAATATATTTATATTATTTCCACTCCTACCTTCCCCCATAACTCCTCTAATATCCCCTACACTCACCTTCTTTAATTATTTAGGGTGAGTGTGCGTGTGTGTGTGTGTGTGTGTGTGTGTGTGTGTGTGTGTGTGTGTGTGTGTGTGTATTTGTTTACGGATGACCATTTAGGATTTGATTACCTATCGTGGGGCTTGTCCCTGGAGAAAAATGATTCTCTTTCTCTCTTTAGTCATTGATTTTTCACCTAGGGATGAGACCTTATCAAATTGCCACTAACCACATTCGTCTGTCAACTGGTGTTGTCATATGTAGGTCTTGTTTAGGCATCCATATTGTTGAGATTTCATGGGGGGGGCAACACCTTTGTCATGTCATGTCTGTAGGACACTAGTTAGCAGCAGATGTTTTGGTTTTCTAGTTCTTGGAATTATCTTACCCCCTCTTTGATTAGTTTCCCTGAGCCGTAGGTGTCGAGGTTTTGTTGTAGGTATATCAGTTGGACCTGGGCACCTTATAATCAGTTAGTTGTTCTCTAAGTTTTGAACAGTTGTGGATCTTTTTAATAAGAGTTTACAGTGGCTATTATAAGATGCATCTGCTGCAAAAAGAAGATTCTCTGATGAGTGTTGAGAGATGCACTCATCCATGGCTAGAAAGACAAGGTCAGTGTTCTTCATCTATAGCAATGTGTTTGAGGATGAGGACTAGAGTTCGGGACAGGTAAAATGGGAACTGACAGTGAGGTGGCTAGCTCTGGGACACTGGGTGTACAGGATTCCATGAGTGGTGGCTGCAGCAGGAATGTATGAGTATCAATTTGTAGCAACATTGCTTTATGTAAAGGGCACAGAACTGGCATAAATGTATCCACTGCTATCATTACTGGTATCATCTCCAGGCCATACACTTAGCTTATCTAAAAGGACTAGGAGATGGAATTGCATCAAATTAAAAATCTTCTACACAGGAGAAACGATCAGAGTTAAAAGACAGGCCACACCATGTAGTAGGAAGAAATTTTTATACATTTGACAGAACTAGGGAGATAGTGAACATATACAAAATGTAAAGAACTAAAAATAAATACATAAAACCTTACCATACTAGACAAACAACAAATAAATGGGCAAATGGTTTAGACAATTTTTAAGCAAAAATTTCCTATAAATACATATACACTAATAAAAATGCCTCTTCATTAAAAATAAAATGGGACACATACACACTCTATGGAGAAAATTTTGGCAGTATTCAGTAAAATTTCAAATTTATTCACCCTTTAAGCAAATAATATTTACTACACAAATATGCCATGAAATATATAATCATGTGTGACCACGCCCTTCATTGTAGCAACACTTCTAGCATCAGACATTTCAGAACAATCTAACATCTGTCACATAGAGAAGGCTATGACCCAAGGGGTCCAGCAAAGCCTGATGCTGTCCTACTACGTGCTAAAGAAAAGTCTATAGAAAGGGAGATTTTTATGTAAAGAAAACGTAATTGTTTTTGAAATATAATCATGGCAAAAGCCATGTAACAGTAACAAAACATGATTGCCAATAAGCTGAAGTCAGAAAAGAAAGGACGGAGAAAAGATGCTAAGGTAGGAATCTAGGTCTCGAAATATTTTGTTGTGTACTTTTGAGTTGAGAACCATTTAATATTTCATAGAAGTTTAGAACAAATTAAATCAAAGCAAAATCACCAAGCCCTTCCATTTGAAAGCAAATTCAACTAAATAAACTTATCTGTACATCAAGCTGAAGGCATAATAATATAGAGCAAAGTGCTTTGAAGATGTCTGGCAGTGTTTGGACTGTGCATCCCTTGAGAAATATACAGAAAAAAGAAAAACCAAAAAGCAATCTTAGATTGCTTATTATCTTTTGTTAGGAGTTATGAATTTGTTATTTTAGCACATATATAAGAAATTTGAAATTATTTACATGTATATTATGGTACAAAATTGATAGTATGGTTGTTGTTAAGAAAGTTACTTTCAGTGTGAAAAAATAATGATATAACAAAAATTTAAGTAAAATATATTCTTTCTTACTGATTGATGATGATTCACTGATATGAATTCTTTGTTGTTGTGTTGTTGTTGATTTGTTTGTTTGATTGTCTGAAATAAGGTTTCATTATATAGCCCTGGCTGTCCTGGAACTTTCTATGTAGTCCACGCTGGCCTGGAACTCACAGTCCTCTGCCTGTCTCTGCCTCCTCAGTGCTGGGTCAGTCATTATGAGTTCTTTACTTTTTGGTCTCCAGTAGGTACAGTGTTTCCTTGCCCTGTCCACTGAAAAGATAAAGTTCTCCAACTAGGATTGGAGCACTAGAAAGGGAGCACTAATGGAAAAGACTAAAGAGCACCTTTCAGTTGACTTAAGCCACCCTGTAAGTGCTCTGCTCCTACCCATCCTACCTGTGGAGGCATCAATGCAGTCTTTCTTCAAGACAGTGACATCATCCAGCCCCAAAGATCTTTGCTTTCTATAGTCATAAACCCTACCTAGCATCAGTCAAAAGCATCAAGCACACCAGGAAACAAAGTCCCTTGACTAAAAGCTAAAAGCACAAAGAAACGATGGAGCTTGATGCACACAGACATATGCAACATTAACCTCAGAGCAAACATGGTGGTCTAGAATATGTGTACTGGGAAAGCAAAAGGGAGGCTACTGTGGAGAAAAAGTTGATCAGGTAGAGCACTGAAGGAGAGGTGAGAGAAGGAAGTGGGGGGTGGCGGATGCACAAAACCAAAGTCAGTACAAAAGTACCATAATTAAACCCATTACCTTAAATGTCAATTTAAAAAAAACTAATTAGATAGAGAAAATATTAAAGTACCTTATATAGTTTAATGAAAAGATAAAGCTCAGTGTACTAGATACAAGAAATCACTATGTTAAATAGAGATTATTAGAATACTGAGACTCTAGAAGAAATAAAGAGAAATTCTAGTGTTGCAAGTCACAAATAATTAATAATTACCGTTCTAATATATTAGTTTAATAGAAAATTAGACATAGATGGATAACTGTTAGTAAGCTTGGAAATAAATTGAAACAAAATCCCATGTGGAACATAGGCCAAAAAAGGGGGGGGGCATAAAATACAGAAAAGTGGGTGACATGCATACGGGATATGGATAAAATGTTAGAGATTGAGATAGGGCAAGCCATGATTGATTCCCTGTCCCCTCATTAAATTAAGGTGAATTCCCTGAAGGATCCAGGACTCTCCACATGATCCACTGTCATAAATCTAAGATTCCCCCATAATGCAACACAGCAGACCATGATGTAAGAGGACTACTGCCTGCACGTAGGAGTTAAGATGGAGAGATAATTTTATTGAAATATGGCCAGCAAATGCAAAGATGCTAGATTATGCCTGTTGTCTTGCCACTTGGGAGGCTGAGGCAGAAGAATTGCTGCAAGTTCAAGATCAGCCTGGATTACATAGTTCTAGCTAGCTTTGGCTACATGGCAAGACACTGTCTTCAAACAATTAGACAGAGGAAAAAGAGGACAGAGAGAGAGAGAGAGACAGAGAGAGAGAGAGACAGACAGACAGAGAGAGAGAGAGAGAGAGAGAGAGAGAGAGAGAGAGAGAGAGAGGAAGGATGGATATGGGAGAAACAACATGGATGAAGGGAGAACAACACCAATTTACTCTACTACAACATCCACCTAGGACATAAAACACAGGTATATTTTAAGATTTCTACCACAACCAAACATAGCCATACAGATGCCAGGAACTTGAAACTCCACAAAACAGATCCAAATGTAGAAGCACAAAGAGATAAAAACTGGACCAGTAGATAGGCCCAGTTCTTACGTGGAAAGCTTGTGGAAGAGCTCTCCTGTTTTCACTATAGGAGAGTTAAGCATTCCTCTGGACAATGTCCTGGACAGAAGAGTGTCAGGAGATTGCTGAGTGGCTCTAAGGGGATGGGGCTTCAGCCTGAAGGGTTACTTAACTAAGACACACAATCTCCTAATTTCCTGCTCCTGGGGGAATGAATTGCTTGCCTGAGTCCCACTTGCTCCACCTTCAGCCAAATAAAAAAGACACAAACAAACACATAGTATTAGGAAGAAAGGGTACAAGAAGTGAGATCTCAAAGGATTTAAGGACTAAGCCATATAAGAATTCCCCCATTTGTCTAATTGCTCCCAGAATCCTGTTTTAATTTGTGTCTGGCCAGAGGAAAACCTCACAAATAATCACCACACAGGTGGTCCTTGTTTGGAGGCGGCATAGCTTCTTTGCTGCCCAGGAACATAATGCTAAGATTTTCATGAATGTGCAATTGATTGTCGGAAACTAACATATTCATAGGTAGAAAAAAATCACAGCATTTATATGTCCAGATTTTTGAATACCCGGTTTAGGTTCCTGCCATATGGTTAGCAAGTCTAAGCAGACATTTTCAATGGCAGAGAGGGCATGAAGGAGTTAACCAGCCTAACTCCAGTCTCTGCAGATCATTGATAATGAGGGATGCCAGGAATGGATCACAGTCATGTGTATTTTTCTAATAGTAAATGGATCGGTCTTCTTTTGGTAAAATGCTACAGACTTTCTTTCCAAGTCAATTGTTTGCAAAATAAGTGATGTGAATGAATTCAAATGCTTGAAGAGTACATTCAGTCAGTGGTCACATGTGGTGCATACTGTAATCCAAGCACTCAGAAAGCAAAGACAGGAGGATTCCTACAAGTTGAAAACCAATATTCTCTACACTGGGAGTTGCAGACAAGCCAGATCTACACAGCAAAGATCTGTTTCAAACAAAATAAAATAGCACATAAAAAATTTAAGGCCTACAAGTAGAACAATATGATAGGCAGATTTGGGCCCAGGGGTCCTGCTCAAACTAAGGCACCAGCCAAGGACAATACAGGAGGTAAACTTTAAACCCCTTCCCAGATCTAGCCAATGGTCAGAATATTCTCCACAGTTGAGTGGAGAGTGTGATACGACTTTCTCACGTACTCTGGTGCTTCACATTTGACCATGTCCCCTGGAGGGGGAGACCTGGTGGCACTCAGAGGAAGGACAGCAGGTAGCCAAGAAGAGACTTGATACCCTATGAGAATATATAGGGGGAGGTAATCCCCCTCAGGAACAGTCATAGGGGAGGGGAATAATGGGAAAATGGGGGGGGGGGAGGAATGGGAGGATACAAGGGATGGGATAAACATTGAGATGTAACAAGAATAAATTAATAAAAACAATTTATATTATAAAAAAAAATTTAAGGCCCCCAAATACCAACAAAAAGTAACTGGACTTTTTTTGAAAGCTCAGAGTGGCCTTGAGATCACAATCTTCCTGCCCCAGCCTTCCCAGGGCAGATATTGACAGATGTATGCTACTTGACCTAGACCAAAGTCTCTTAGTGGAGACATTTCAAGTGTGTTGTGTCCATACCAAGACTAGAGGCTTGGATGTTGCTGTTGTTGATGTTGCTGTTGTTGTTTGAGATGGAGCTTCTCTGTGTAATTGTTCTGGCTGACCTGGAATTCACTATGTAGACCAGACAGGCCTTGAACTCATGTATCTGCCTCCCCAATGCTGGGAATCACATGTACCATCAGATCTGACTAGAGGCTCTTAATGGAGAGAAATTTTTCTATTCTTCTTGACACAATCAGGGCAAGGTTGTATAGCACATGGCTGATCATGGTGCTGCCCATGGTTAAAATTATGTGCTGCCTATGAAGACCTTAATAAACCTGAGTCTGGAACTAAGAATTTACTAGGGAGTGACGTGAAATAGTAAAAAAGGAGCTTTGAAAGTATATGGTTAAAGCTGCCACTCTATTGTACACCCCAAAACTCTCCTGCATCTGTTCACAGTCTTTCACTGAAATGGCTTCCCATACCCCTAAGTTTAAATTTAATCATATTTTTCCTTATTTGAATACTCAACCCATGCTAGTTCTTCCTTGAAATCTCTGTTAGTTGCCATAGAAAAACTAAGCTTTTCCTGTGACTGAAAACTTCTTCAGGAGAGCTCAGTTTTGGCCAGAGGAGGTTAGATGTTTAAGGACCCTGTGGAATCAGATGAAAAGGAAACAGCGGTGGTTGGGCATCTAGGTTCTCAGAAGAGGTGTATACGCTGCAAATAAAGTTTTGAGAATCACCAGCATACAGATGGCAGTTAGGAACATGGCAGCAAATGAGAGGGATTGGTTTGCAACAGTGTTGGCCTGAGGTGAAGAGCATGCATTGAGTAAACACTGTGTTCACAGTGCAGAAAAGATGTGCTGCTGGGCATCTCTGGACAATGTGAGAACCTAGCAGCCACCCCTTGAATGATCTGAGTAACGACCATAGTTTGCACGTATTATGTATTTTAGGCACTCTGCCAGAGCAGAGTGGTTTAGCATACATATCTCAGGGAATTCTCCACGTAATGCCTTCAATAGATGCTGATAATATCACTTGACAGACAATACACCTGAGACACTACAGAAAGGTAAAGTCACAACTAGGAAGAGATGGAGCTGAAATTTCAATCTACATCTGTGGGGCATTCAAGTCCACATCTTGACAGTTAAAATGCACTGCTTTTCACCATGCCAGCTCTCTGCAGCAAGTTACATGTATTTCTCTTGCCTCTGACATGAACAAGTGTCTGTCACTGGGAACAGTTTCAAGGATAAGACTGTGACGCAAAGCTAAGAAAAGCAGTTGTTTTTAAGTGACCGATGAGTAACAGTGGGAAGTTCCATTCCACGCATTCTTCCCATAACAAGGCTGTACACACCTGAATGGTATCTGTTCATGTTCACAGCCCATGCTCACAGAAGCCACGGCAGAAGTGTCTTTCTCAGTTGCTGCCAGCTGACTCATGTGAGTAGATGATAGAGGCTGAAGAAGCATGTTTCACCAAAGTCTCCAATAGAGGTGCCCTCTAATCTACCACACACTCCCACTTCTTTGAGTGTTTGCTAAATTAGAGACACGTGTATTTCAACATCACATAGCTCACACCTCATATCTCATATGTGGTAGAAATGAACCTCTATGCTCTCTGGGATTCCACGGCTCATCCTTCTCACATGGTGCCAGAGGATGCCAATTGTATTCTTGATTTCCCACAGTATAGTATGAGCCCCCAAGGGAGTATAACTCTACCTTACTCACTGTGGATCGCTCCCAGACACTTTCCACTATGCCCTTGATGTGATGAATTGAGGACGCTAACACTAAACACTTGCTGAAATTCAGCAAGTTGTCATTAGTAACTGTAGCACTTACCCTTTCTCAGAGGAGACAATGGAAAAGGAGTCCAACTTTAGGTAATCCCTGGTTGCCATCTCTTTTGTTTTTATTTTAATTTATTGTAATGTATTCAGATTACATCCCGATTGTTATCCCTTCACTTGTATTTTCCCGTTCCCATCCTCACTCCACTCCCTCTTCCACCCTATTCCCCTCCCCTAGACCTCTGACAGAAGGGGACCTCCTCCCTCACCATATGACCACAGCCTATGAGGTCTCATCTGGATAGACTACATCCCCTTCTTCTGTGTGTGTCTGCAGGGCCTCCCTATCAAGGGGAAGTGATCAAATTTTAGGGTACCAGAGTTGATGCTAGGTCTGAATAGGAGGTCTAAGTGGATGTCAGCCCAACATAGATGTCCTCTGAGAGACTCCACTCAGCAGGGAATCTGGACAGATGCTGGGACTCCCTGGTGGACTCCAAGTGAGAGTGGTATGGAAGAATATGGGGATGGAAGGACCCAGAGGATTCAGGAGCCCCACAAGGAGACTGGTAGATCTGGACCCAAGGGAGGCCTGCATAAACTGCTGTACCAAGCAAGGACATTGCATGCAGTAAGCCATCTTTTAATCCTTCTCCATCTCTATCAGCTACTTCTATTTTCCATGATCACAACATTAAGTCATCATATGGCCACTGTTCTTGTTCATGTATCCTATAGCTCAAGAGCAAATTAAATACAGGGACTCTGTCTGATGTACTTCTGATGCCTATATGTTGGAAGTGTGCAAAAAAAATTAAGTAAAAGAAATGTAGGAAAGAGGGAAATTAGAGGGTAAAGAAAGGAGAGTAAAAGGGGATTTGGGAAGATTATCTGAGAATTTAAGTTTCTTGGATTGGGAGAAGGATAATATTAATCTTTTAGCCCAAAGAGAAAGCCAAAAAAGAAGCACATGTTAAAGGGCAGTCTATATGGAACTTTCTCCTGGGAGGCTGGGTAGATGAAATCGTCTTGTGGCACTGGGCTTCCTAAGATGGTTGATGGTCCTAGGTAATTAGCAGTCTATGCTGTGTGGCTTCCCTGCTTTCTAACCATGGAATCACAGTCCTTTCTGGTTGTAAGGTTGGGAGGCCTTCATCATGCAGCAAAACAAACCACTGTCCCTCCTTCAACCCACACTAGGTCCTTTCCTTGCTTTCCCTCCTAATATTCTTCAAATAGCTTTTCTATAGTTCTTGGAACTCAGTGTTCTGACCGTTGCCCTTCTCTTGGGCATATTTCCTAAGTTGCACCCCAACATTAACTTACTAATTCTGCATTTATTACTATATCTATATGTTTGTTCATTACTTTTTTTAGAAAAAAGTCCAGGATGTAATCAAGAATTTTATAATGTAGACTTCCTTATGTCTTCTATGTTAATCATGAGCCAATCCTTTTGGTAGAATCCAAGCCAGGCCTCTTGGAGATAGTCTGGTGTCCAATTGTCTGATTATTTTGTGTGTGTGCAGTTGTTTAACTTAAATTTCTGTCACCATATTTTTTGTGTATCAAAAGCTGGGTTGAATGGTTTCGTCATTTGCAAGCTGTGTGTCTCCTTCTGCATCGCTGGAGGTGGTACATGAGGTCTGCTTGTCTCATTATGAAAAAGATAAGGTTCAAGACCGATAGCATGATCTCTTTGTCATTGCATTTTCCCACTTTGCATTGGCTATGAAGCAGTAGGAGTTTGGGAGCTCATTTCCCTGTGTTTTTATGAGTTATTGGCATGAGGAGGAATCTCGACAGCTTAGTGCTCCATGTTGGTGTGCTCTGAGCCAAGCACCGAAACAGGAGGGCACAGATGTCCTGAAGAAGCTTACAGCACAGTCTAGGTGACACAGGCCATGCATTGATACCTCTGAGCCCTTCTGCTCTATCTTCCACAAGGAAAACAAAGTGCTGCCCTTTCAGAAGCAGCTTTATACTGCCTGCTGACTGGCTTTAGGAGCATTTCCCCAAGCCCTTCTCTGTTCAGGGATTGTGTCTAGACCATGAAAGAGGGAGGAACAAAGCCTGCCCCTTGCCCTCTTGGGGCTAGAGGGCTGATTGGAGAGACAGACATATAAATAGACAATTGCAGCCGAGCCTGCCAAGTACTCTACCATAGGAGTAAACAATGAGCTGTGGGCGGTCAGAGGAGAAAGCAATTACCAAGCTCCTTCTCTACAAAGCTGGCTCAGGTGGAAGGCAGCATCCCTCCTCTGCACGCCCTCTGACATGTTGTCAGTGCTCCCCTCCTCTGCATGCCCTCTGACATGTTGTCAGTGCTCCCCTCCTCTGCACGCCCTCTGACATGTTGTCAGTGCTCCCCTCCTCTGCACGCCCTCTGACATGTCAGTGCTCCCCTCCTCTGCACGCCCTCTGACATGTTGTCAGTGCTCCCCTCCTCTGCACGCCCTCTGACATGTCAGTGCTCCCCTCCTCTGCACGCCCTCTGACATGTTGTCAGTGCTCCCCTCCTCTGCACGCCCTCTGACATGTCAGTGCTCCCCTCCTCTGCACGCCCTCTGACATGTTGTCAGTGCTCCCCTTGTGCTACAACAGCCACATCTATATGTGTTCTTATTGAATCTGATGCCCAAACTAGAAGCTTCTCCAGTACAAAGAACAACCTGGGTTTTCCTACAGAACGTCTCACACTCTCCAATATGCTCACTTGTGCTTTCTCAGGCCTTGCCATGGCCCATCTATCCTGGCCCTGGAAGGGCAGCAATCAAGCATCCTTCAGCCTCCAAATGATGTTTTTCCAGTGTGTACAGTAGAAGACTTCTTCCCAGTTCATGTCTGGACATTCTTCCATTAGCAACTAGACCTCTGAAAAGTGTGTTGGCATTGGGGTGGCTACCATGGTGGGAACTGAACCCCTCACTCTCTACATGTTTCCTTTTAGTCACTGACAGCATCCCCCACTGCAGTGGCCTTTGCCCTTGAGCCTCTAGAGCAATGCAATCCACTTCTGACTACGAACTAAACATTATCTGCTTGGCATGCCCTGGTAATCCAGGTCAGTCTTTGTTTTACTATGTTTCAGGATTCGGGTGCATTTTTTCTTTGGTTGGTTTTCGGTTTGCTTTTTATTTATTTATTTGTTTGATTTTTAGACATGATTTTTTTTCTGAAGGTATTTTCCTGCATTTAACAGTACAGTAAAGAAACATCTTGGCACAAAGGCATCAAGGCCACTACATCTAAAAATAAATTTTAACCACACTATGAAATCAAATGGTCAATCCTACTTTGCAATTAATTACAGCCTCTAATCAATTCCTCCTGTGAGGTAAGTACATAAGAAATATGATCTCCAAACAATTAATTCCTAGCAAAGGTCACTTCTTTGAGATATGAGCAGGGTCTGGAATCTTTCCCTCCTTACCGGACTCGACAGTACTGACCTGCTTAGGTCTCAGCTTTAATCATGGAATCACAATATATTATGCGTTTTTCACATTGAAGAAAAGAAAATATAAATATACAAGTCTGGAGTCATCCACAGATCATTTAGGAAGAAAAAAATACCCAATTGGTTTCTCCAATCTGAGTTGTCTTCCTGTTGCTTGTGGCCTGAGTGTTTATTCAGTAATAAAATGGATACTTCTGAGAAAAAGAGCCATGGCTAACTAGAACTGCAGCAGTTGAGCTGTTGTTTTCTACTCTGTTTTCCGAATAAGAAAGATGGAATAAATGGTTTGGCCATTGTGTCTCTGCCTTCCCACATTCCCAGAATGTGGAACTCCCTTTGCTGAAAAGGGAACACGGAGAGAGAAGAGCATCCTAGTAAAAGTTGAAAGCTTTGCAATGGCGCTGACATAGAACACTATCCACCAAGTGAAGCAGCCTTCATGCTGTTTTCAGGGATGTTTCTGGGGTTTACAGCTGCACTCTTAAAAGTGTGTGTGTGTGTGTGTGTGTGTGTGTGTGTGTCCCAGAGGAAAACCTTCAGTATCATTCCTCCTCAGACACAGTCCACTTTGTTTTCTGAGGCATAACTCTCCCTAGAACCTGGGGCTCAGCAAACAGGCTGGAGTAGTTGGCCAGTGACTCCCAGAGATTCTTTTGCCTCTATATCCCCAGCCCTGGGTGGATGAAAAATGAATGCAATCACATGTTGGGTTTTCACATGGGTTCTGGGGATCAAACTCAGGTACCCATGCCTGTGAGACAAGCACTTTACTCCTGTTCTACATTTTCAGCTCAGTTGTTGTACATCTGCCTCAAGATGTGTACTACTGTTCATTCTAAGCACAGCTGTGCTGGCTTCCAAGCAGCCAGTGAAAAACCAGACATTGTAGAAGATTCTTTGAGATCAGTCAAGGCCAGGTCATGAGTGACTGGCCCCAGCTCTTGGTCACAGTGAGGGTTGTTCTTCAGGTGGCTCAGTTTGAGCCATCACTGCTTATAACTGATGGACTCCATTGACTCCTGCTCACTTACCAGCCTTGGAAGCATTCCTTCTGGAAGGAGAAGCTCTTAAGATGGCATTTTCAGGACAGTTTCAGATTGTGCTCTGGCTTTTGTTTTCGTTTACAATACAGAGAGACTCCAGACAGTCTCCTGCAAGCTCAGCCATGTATTGTTATTGTGGGCAATGGGGAAACAGTCATAAACTCAATTCCTGGGTGCCTGTTGTTTTCAAGTGGACTACTCAATGCTAGTTTTGAAGGAAAAATGCCATTGTCCCTGTGATAGTGATACATACTGCCATAGTCCAGAAGAGAACACTGCAGGATGGACAAGGGTACAGAATACACCAAGAGCTCTTTATCCTGCTTTGTTCTTGACCTTAGTGAGGATAGGATTGGAGGCAGGAAAAGAGTCTTAATGTGAGGGGATGTGCCTAGTTTTATTGCATCTTTTTATACCATGTTCAGTTGATATCCCTGGGAGGCCTACTGTTTTCTGAAGGAGAAGTGAAGCGGAGTGGTTCTGGGGGACAGGGGAGGTGGAAGAGGAACAGAGAGTAATGGAGGGAGGGGAAATTGTGGTTAGGGTATATTGTATGAGAGAAGAATACATTTCAAAAAGAAAAAAGACATTTTATGGGTTTCTTGTTTAGGAAATATTAACAGGATCTTGATTTTTCTCTCATCTTTGTTAGTCAATACAATTTGAAGGAGATTGTAAAAGATAAGACTTATTTCCCTCTCTAGTGGACATTTATTACTAACTCCAATTTGGAAAGAACACTTAATAAATGAGCCATGGGAAAAATCAATTTCTTTGAAAAGAAATGATTCAAGCTCAGAGAAATGGACAAATAATTACAAGCTGTCTCTAAAAGTTGACTCTTGAAATGTGCATGCAATGCACATCTGCCTGTGGGTGCTTAAAGACTTGGGGTGCAGCTATGGCCAGTAGATTCATGTGTGGTGATTGTCCTGTGTCGTGTTTGCACCCCACACAGGAAAGGACTATGCATTGGCTCCAGGTCCGTTAGTGTAGGAGATATAGAATATGCCATCTTCATCTAAATTCACCTCAGACATGAGTTGTGTAAAGCAATTTGTTCATAAGTATGCCTCCCGAAATGTTAAAAAAAAAAAAAAAAAAAAGGCTCAGCTATGGTAATGTCCTCAGGTCCTTCATTATCAAGCCCATCAGTGATTGTATAGCTGAAGAAATGGAAGACAAAAAAGATTCCATCAAGGTTACACACCTTTGCAGTGGCCCAAAAGGAACCAAAACCAAACAATGGGCCTTGCCTCTGCATGCATCTCTCATTAAAACCAAACTGAAATGGAATGCAGAACAGAATGTCTCCCTTACCAATAAGATGCCCCTTCATTATGAATGGAAGACCGAGTTCTGAGATGGGAGAGCCATTCTAGAAAACAGCTTGGCAATTAATTCTGGTCACAGCAAATGTTCCAGTTGTATGAAACATACGAGGCTTGGGAAGCTCCTGAGAAGAATGTCAAGGGTTGAAGACTGGAGTGCTGGTTGGGTGGGAGAAGTACCTGTCTTCCTGTTAGTCTTCCTTCCTCCTTTCTTTCTGTCCCAGCCTCTCACAAACATTCCCTAGAGCTCTTGCTGTGCTAGGCTCTGGAGAACAGCTGGAAGGTGAGAAGACTAGCCACCAAAGACTCATGGCACTCATCTATCTGAACTGTATCTGTTTACACTTTCCTGAGTTTTGGCTGTGGTCTCTTTCCTGCCATCTCCTGGCAATGTGGTTGGCTTTTGAACCATCTGAAGGGCTTGTCACAGCTGCACCACACTAAGAGCTATGCTAGTGCAAATTTTCCCTACCATGACAAATGCATAACAAATGTAAGACAGGACAAGGTGATATGGATTGAACCGTGTCCCTCCAAACATATGGCCATCTGGAATATGTGAATGTGACTGTAGTTTGGAAAGCACTCTTTGCAGATATGATGGTCTTAAGGCTATCAAAATGTGGTCTTGTTCCTGTATTGTTAAATTAATTACTTATTTATTCAATTTGCATCCCAATCATAGCCACCCTTCTTTCCTCCTAGTCCCACTTTCTGTCCCTTTTCCCTCCCTCTCTCCCTCCCCTATTTCTCAGAGAAGGGAAGCCCTACCCTCCCACCCATATCAACTCATCAAGTCACATCGGGACTGAGTGCATCCTCTCCCCCTGTGGCCTAGCAAGGCAGTCCTGTCTGGGGGAAATGATCAAAAAACAGGCAAAAGAGTTCCTGTCAGAAACAGTCCCTGCTCCCCTTACTAGAGGTCCCACATGAAGCATGAGCTGCCCATAGGCTACATCTTGGTAGAGGGCCTAAGTCCAGTCTGTTCCTGTATGTATGCCCTCGTAAGAGGTAGAAGAAGAGACAGAGAATGAGGAGGTTGCAATATAAGGAAAGTGGCAAAGAACAGAGTGAGGAAACGATGTGATGATTATGCTCCTTTTACCCACTGCACATCTAAAACAAATTGTATTGGCTAATGTATTCTTTTAAATTTTTCATACATTTATGCAAGTATTTTCATTATACCCAACTACCAGTACATTTCTCCAACTCCTGATTATGCCCCCTACTCTGTTTCCCTCCCAAATTCATGTAGTCTCTTTTTGTATTTTGATTTTCCTAAAGTCATTCATTCTCTTTGCCAACTTAAATATTTGAAATCTACCTGAACTGGGTTCTAATTGAGCATCATCCGATGATCAGAGTCAATATCTCAGGAAAGAAACACGAAATCTTCTTCTACGCACTGTCCCTTCCTACTAATCCTTTCCACATATTTCAGATCCAAACATAACCTATATGAAAACTCTGCTCTGTGAACTTTCTGGGTCCTAAATCTCTTCAGGATAGACCATGCCTACAAGCCAGTGGGGCTAGTACTTAGGATCTGACACTGCAGTGTTGATGGCCTGATGGCCTGATGCCACCACATCCCACCTTCCTATCAAGAAACAAGACAATATTATATGCTGCTAGATCTACTTGGCACTTAAGAGTTCTGCTCTGAACTAGATGAGGGATGAGGCTGCTAATGACCCAATTGGTATATTCTTCTCTGCAACCATCATTTTAACTACATAGTTTATTTCTAGAGTTACCATTTAACTATTCTCATTAAGCAAATTGCTTTTTATTAAGAAAATGCTCATTTACATAGGAGATACAAGAGCACTAAATAAGTCATTGAAACTGAGAAAGAAATCAAACTGATTCTTAAAAGGATGTACGTCCATCATATGTGAATATGATCAAGTTCACATTTTAAAGGCATCTTCAGGGCTAGAGAGATTGATTGGTGGCTAAAGTGCTTCCTTGTGCAAACATGAAGACTTGAGTTTCACTACCCAAAATCCACATAAAAGTGGGCTCAGAGGGGGCTGGAGAGATGGCTCAGTGGTTAAGAGTACTGTCTGCTCTTCCAGAGGTCCTGAGTTCAATTCCCAGCAAGCGCATGGTGGCTCACAACCATCTATAATGTGATCTGACTCTGTCTTC
This sequence comes from Acomys russatus, assembly GCF_903995435.1. Taxonomy (NCBI): domain Eukaryota; kingdom Metazoa; phylum Chordata; class Mammalia; order Rodentia; family Muridae; genus Acomys; species Acomys russatus. The sequence continues at coordinate 121,310,915 of NC_067169.1, read as the reverse complement.
TGGTGTACATGCAGGCAGAACACTGTATACAAAATAAATAAATAAAGGTGTCTGCTGATCTCCAAATGTACATCATCAAGCATGTGTGCCACGCACATGCATTATACGAACACAATAACAACATTCATTTTCAGATGATTTAAGAGACTCAGCTTAGCCTTCCCATGAATGAAATGTGCCTGTGCCCAAGTCTCCATCATACTTGTGTTCTAAAAGCAGTCATTGTGAGAATCCTCTGTTTTCCTACAGCCCGAAGTCTTGTTTTAGTGCAATATGGGTTAATGAAAATTGAAGATTTCTACTGCTAGGACTTTACTTTCTGGTGGCCCAATATCTTGAAAATGATCGAATACCATAAAATTTTTAAATGTGACACAGACTGCTAAAAGATATTGTCTTCTATATGTGACAGGGAGCTGTATCCATAAAGTCGCAACAATATGCTTACCTAAACAAGATCTGCACAATGACAAGACTAGTTGGCATCCTGACATGAATGTGAGAAATCTCACAAGGCTACAGATGAGGAGCTACAGGAAATCAATGCTTATTAAGAAATAATTAACTTTATTCAGAGATGAGCCCTCTAATAGGTTATCCAATCCCAAGTGACTATCCTTACACATATACACATCAGAACAACAACAAGTGGACTCAATATATTGTAATTATATAAATATATATATCATAATTTTAAAAGAGAAGGCCATGGAATGAAAGGGAGAATGTGAAAGAAGTTGGAAGGGAGAAAAAGAATGGGTGGGATTATGTAAATACAGAACTCATGTATGAAATTCTCAAAAAGTAGTGAAATAAATGGAAAAATGACATAGAGATGAAATTTTACCTAACTCTGAGTTGATTTGTATCAAAAAGGATAGGTGGAAACATCTATAGCCATTAACTCAAATCATCCCATTAAACTATCTCTCAAGTTGAATTTCAGATTAAATTAGACAATGGTAGATTCTTGTATTAAATGGTTTCAAAGTCAAAATTTTAAATTCACCTAGGACTTGGTTATACCTAAGGAAATGGGGAAAGTTCATGAATAGTATGAGAGACCAAATGCAAACAAGATCGTAATCTGGTGTTATGCTCCTCTTGGGTATTTCTAAGAAGGAATACTCTGTGCCTTTGAGTTATTGGTTGGAGGAGACACGTGATTTTTTTTCTAAGAAGTGCACACTCTTGGACTCTGTAGCCCTGGAGAAGGGATAGAAGCTTTAAAAGAGGGCAACACCTTCTAGGTTGGTTTTATTGGGTCAGTCTAGGGCCAATAAAGGTGACCAATGAGATGAATGTTGTACTCACTTTAGGTGCAATATTTATATAATTAAGATTTTTTTTGGTTTTTCAAGACAGGGTTTCTCTTTTTAATGCATTTTATTAATTTATTCATATTACATCTCAATTGTTATGTCATGCCTTGTATCCTCCCATTCTTCCCTCCCTCCCGTTTTCCCCTTACTCCCCTCCCCTATGACTGTGACTGAGGGGACCTCTTCACCCTGTATATGCTCATAGGGTATCAAGTCTCTTCTTGGTAGCCTGCTATCCTTCCTTTGAGTGCCACAAGGCCTCCCTATCCAGAGGACATGGTCAAATATGGGGCACCAGAGTTCAGTTTCTCTGTGTAGCCTTGGCTGTCCTGGACTCACTTTGTAGACCAGGTTTGCCATGAACTCACAGTGATCTGCCTGCCTCTGCCTCCCAATTGCTAGGATTAAAGGCTTGCATACATCAATGCAATACTTTTAAAATTGAAAATTATCTAAAAAGTCTTTGACAAACACATTGTCAAAAATGTACAAATAGGTTCTAACCTTGTATTTGCACAACTCTTGTCATTTGTCTGACCAAGATCCTGGCCCTGTGTCAAGTAAAACTTTCTTTATGAAAACAGCAACCAGTTCTCAGATGTAATTTGCCCACTGAATTTTTAAATACTTCGTTGATATAGTATTTATCTTGATCACCCACTTAAACACAGCATAGACCCAACTCTGGAGCCAGTCCATCAGATAGTGTATTAATTTCTTTTCTCACTGTTGTAAACAAAGAAAGAAAGTTAAGGATGGGGTTATTTATTTTGGCTCACAGTGTGGCAGTACAGTCCACCATGCAACGGGGAGGAGTGAGCAGTAAGCATAACTAGCCATGACACCAGAGCCCGTTTACAAGTGGGAACACAGCCCTCAGGACATCGGCCATGTTCTGAACACACTACACACATACACAACTTCCAGAAGTCATGAACTTGCTTCCTCTGAGCCTGAGAGAGAGTGGTAGAATTCATAGGCCCAAGGAGTGTGAAGTCAGTCTGGTAGTAGGGACAACTGGGAAACAGCTTAATCTACATCATCTTCCATAGACTCAAGAATGAGCCAAACAGAGGCTGGAAAGATGACTCTGTTGTTAAGAGCACTTACTGCACTTCCGGAAGACCTAAGTTCAGTTCCCAGCATCTACATGGTATCTCGCAACAATCTGTAACTCTAGTTCCAAAGGCTGCAATGCCTTCTTCTGGTTTCCCTATGCACCAGGCCTGCACATGGTGCACAGACAAATATAGGCAAAACAAGCACCTCTGGAAATGAGGAAAAATAATTCTCTGGAAAAATTTTGAGAGTCTCCAGTATAGAGGACATGAGGAACATTGAGGACAGTAGTTTCATGAGAATAAAGGTTTATGTAAATGCTGACAGCAGAAGCTCCTAGAACAGGAGGAGCACCTCAAACAGCACTCTCCAGGCATGAAGTTGCCTAAGTGAGCTTGTGGGAATGCCATGTGCACAGAAGGCAAGAGGGATAGACATTTCTGAAGGTGACATTGGAGTGCACTGGTTTCAAGGAGGCATACTGTCCTTCAATGACAGGAAAACAGAAGAGATCTGGACATCAGGAGACATATACAGCATGTAACAGTCAAAACATGATGAAGTAGATCATCTTCACCATTTTAAAGTATACAGTCCTATGTCATTAAGCACATTCGCATTGTTAGGCAGCTGCCACCACCTTGTCCCAGTCCCTGATTGTGCTACTCTCTCCACACTGTATTTGTCTTTGGGGGTTGGCTTATTTCACTTGATGTAGCATACATGAGTTTTCAGTATGTTATGACACATGTCAGCATTTGCTTCCTTTTCAAGGCTAATATTCTGCTATGTGAGTGGACCTCATTTTGCTCTTGTCATCCAGCGATGGACACTTGGGTTGATTTTTCTTTGGGCTCATGTAAATGATATTGCTGTAAGCACAGATGTGTAAATATTAAGGTGTTTCTTACATGTATCACTTGCACATGCTGATAGCAAGGAAGGCTCCATCACAGCAACAACCCAAACATGCTTGCACGCACGGGCACACACACACACACACACACACACACACACACACACACACACACACACACACACACACACTTCCCTTTGGAGTCTCTTGAATGCTTTTTTTTGAGGCTATCCTCTCCTACAGATTAAGGACATGGAGTCATGGCGAGCTCTGGATAAGAATCTAGAAAAACTGAGAAGTATTCCATAGTGTAAATGTACCACAGTTTCTTTATCCATTCTTCTACTGAGGGGAGGACATCCTATTGGGACTCTAGGTGAGAGAAGCATGGGAGAATGGGGAAATAGAAGAATCCAGAGGGTCCTAGAAACCTACAAGAAGAACATTATGATGGGCAGATCTGGGCCCAGAGGTCCCGCTCAAACTATGGCACCAGCCAAGGGCAATACGTGCAGTAAACTTCAAACCCCTACCCAGATCTAGCCAATGGACAGGACATTCTCCACCGCTGAGTGGAGAGTGGGAACTGACTCTCACACGAACTCTGGTGCCCCATATTTGACCATGTCCCCTGAATTGGGAGGCTTGGTGGCACTCAGAGGAAGGATAGCAGGCTACCAAGTAGAGACTTGATACCCTAAGAGCATATGGGGGGGGGAGAAGGTCCCCCTCAGTCACAGTCATAGGGGAGTAAGGGGGAAATTGGAGGGAGGGAGAAATGGGAGAATACAAGGGATGGGATAACTATTGAGATGTAAAATAAATGAATTAATAAAATATATTTTTAAAAAGAATCTAGAAAAACATATGTAAAATCCTTGAGGATGTGTTTCATGATTTTAACAACTTTAAACAATCTCATAAATATGCCAAGTCTCCAGATTACCCTACATAGTCAATGCATTTTTAGTCAAAAACTCAGCTATATTTTTTTATGGTATTTGATGAGCTTGCTTTAAAAATACCTGTAGAACAAAGAGCCAAAATAAACATTGAAGTTGGACATTACACTACACCTGGAATGCAGCACTCAGGAAGGTGAGCAAAGGGGAAAATAACTTTGAAGCCAGTGTGTCAAAAAAAATTAGAAAAAGTAAAGAAAGCAACATTTGCCAGATATTCTAAGAGCATATATGGGGGAGGAGGTCTCCCTCAGTCACAGACATAGGGGAGGGGAGAAGGAGAGAAATGGGAGGGAGGGAAGAATGGGAGGAAACAGGGGAAGGGCTAACAATCGAGATGTAATATGAATAAATTAATAAAATTAAAGAATGGAAAAAAAACAAAAAAAAACAAAATCTTAAAAACAAAGTAAGTGCTTCTTCTCTATAAGATATCATGCCTTTCATAAGGCTTTATTAAATAATTATGATAATGTGCTATTGTACAGCTTAATTAGATTGATGGAAGAATATAAGTTATAATTGTATTAGTATGCATATTCATCACTACAATAAATTAACTCAGGCAGGCTAATTTTTTAAAGAAAATGTTTCTCTTAATTCATGGTTCTAGAGGTGTGTTGCTTGGGTGTTACATCGATGGCAGAATTCTTCCTCACTAAGTCCTGAAGAAGCCTAGACTATTCTATGACATGAGACAAGGAGCATTAGTGTGACGCCACAATGATTTAATCACAATTATGCTTTAATAGTTTTATCTAATCTTAAAGGTCCCCATTTCTAAAGTTCGTAGACCAAGTTTCCCACAGCTTAATGCCATTAGCATAAGATTTACATGGTTACCCTCCTGCATGAATGGGAGTGTCAAACTATATCATAGCAAAAATACGTAGATCATTGAAGAAAAGAATAAGTGAAAAATGATACTGTGGCAATTATCTCCACAAAACCAGATATAAATATGTATGGATCTCTATCTCAAACCACATACAAAAACAAATCCTAAGTGTATTAGGGAGCTAAATATGAAAAACAATTGGTTAATATTTATAAGAAAATATAACCAGACAGTCAGTAAGGTATTATATTGAGAAAGCAATTCTTTCTGTCTGTCATAAAGTTTACATAAAGATGATGTACTTTGAGAATACCCCCCAGTACCTCACTACCTTCCCCTTTCTCACCCCACTCCCACTCCATTGCTCCCTCCGTTCTCCCCAGTTTTGCTTCTATTTTCCTGTTTACCTATATATATACAATTTAACATATCTATAAACCCTAGAATGCACAAATGAGAGAAAACATGTGATATTTGTCCTAGACTAATTGAATTCATTTAATATAGTCATCTCTAGTTGTGTCTATTTTCCTAGAAACTGCATTGTTTCATTCTTCTTTATGTCTGAGAAATTCTGTTTTGTATATAAACCATATTTTTATTATTAGAGAAGGGATTTTCTTGTTTGTTTGTTTGTTCTTCTGTCTTGTTTTGTTTTTCAGGACAGGGTTTCTCTGTGTAGCTTTGCTGTCCTGGACTCACTTCAAAGACCAGGCTGGTCTCAAACTCACAGAGATCTGCCTGCCTCTGCCTTCCTGAGTACTGGTGGCTAAGGAAGGGATTTTTAACCACGTCACAAAAATACAAACCATAAAGAAAAAGGTTAGAACTTTTAACCATATTAGACAACAAAGTATCACCTCAGTAAAAGACATCACAGGGTGAAAAGAACCAAAGGAAGGTGCATATGTGAGCACAGCTAATAAAATATTAATGCATAGATTAATTAAATAACGTATAATGTAAGAAAAACAGACAACTAAAAAGAAACACAAAGAACCTTAG